>NC_133821.1:1205000-1428494 GCF_047830755.1 Zonotrichia albicollis
GCACACTGATGGAGGACACTTCATCTGGTATTTCAAGAAGTTTCTGGAGTGCCCTTTTCTCCCACGGGTGCCGTGCCTCACACTCCAGCTTGTGGTAGTCCTCATATTCCAGATGTTGCAGGGATTCTCTGCACTTGATTCCCAGGATCTGTGAAGCTTTGGGCAGCCAGTATGCAGCATCCAGTCCTTCCTTCTGGAATGCCTCTGCCAGGAGCGAGGCCTTTGCATCCTCCTCCTGTGCATCCTCCTGCGAAGCCATGGCTGTGGAGGAAGAACAGAGACTTTCCCTAAGGTGTTTTCAGAGGCCCCAGGCTCCTGGCAGAGGCTCTGAAGCATCTGCAGCCCTGGGGATTGCTCCCACCTGGCTGCTAGACCCCACCCTGGGGTGGCACAAGAGCCAGGGTCTCATTCCCAGCACCCTGGATGTGCCTGTTGCTTTCCTGTTTGCAGGATCAACCCAGAAGCTGAGTGTGTATCCCAGAGACTGCACAGACACACAGAGATACAGATACTGACATGGAGACACAAACACAGAGATTCACACAGACTCCCTCAGCCACACAACCTGCCCTGGACAAGGTGCTGCCTTCACCATCACCCACATCCTCCCAGCAGAACTCCTCAATCCACAAGTGCAGACAGCTGGGGCCATTCCTGACTCCCTGAAGCACTGGCACAGCCCCCCTGCCCATCCAACAGCCCTGCCTGCATCCTGCACCCTCTGCCCAGCCCATGGCTGCCCTTCTCGCTGCCTGGCCCAGCCTGCTGCTCCCAGCACCCGGAGGCAGCGCTCACACACTGCCCCCATGGCACCCCACACTCCCCAGACACACTCCCCCCATGCCCCCCACGGGCTCTGAGCTGTGCTCCTGCTCCAGCTGCCAGCGCAGCCCCTCCCTTGCCCCTCTCTGGCCTCTTCCCAGGAGCTGCTTCCTGGCACCCTCAGGGGCCCACCCCAGTGCAGGGGGAAAATCCACCTTGTCCCTGCCCACAGCTGTGCCTGGGACATCCTGGTGGCCCTTCAGGAGAGACCGGAAATTCTGGGAGCCAACTCAGAGAGGTGCCCTCTGTGATCTGCTGCTCATTAGCACAGAGGGTCTCATCAGGCAGGTGCCCATTGTTGGGAGTCTTGGCTTCAGCCACCATGGAGCCACCAAGTTCAAAATCTCTGGTGACAGGGGGAAAAATGCCTGCAAGCCTTCAACTGGGCACCTGCTTTTAAACCTTTGGGGTTTTGACTCTTTCACACAACTCTGAGCATTGTCCCAGTCTCAATTCACTTGGATACTGGAGAGATTTATTACTTGCGAAAAATCCTTCTGAGCATTCAGCTTCTGTCCCACCAACACCCCAACACTGTCACCAGCACAGGAATTGATCCAAGGGAATTTGACTCAGGTCCAATAGATCCGATGACTCCTGCACCCTTCCAGAGCCTTCAGGGGCAGCTTTCCCTCAGGAATCCCTGCAGATTTGGGCAATGTGTGCAAGGGCTGTGGGCTGTGATTCCCCTCACCCACCTCACAGCAGATGCTCCTGTTGCTCCCAGCCTTGGCTTCCCAGCAGACACCGGCAGCCGAGGGCCCCAGCTCAGGGGACACAGCACAGCAGCAGGGGCAGGCCTGGGCAGACAGCAGGGTGTGGAGAAGAAGATGAGAACCCCTTGGGAACTCAGGAGAAGGAACACCAGGAATAAAAGGCCTAAAACCTAAAGGAGAAGAGCAGACAGTCAGCACAATGCAACCCATGAGCATGGCAGATTCATTCCAGGGAGGACTGCAGGCCAACCCTTTTCCTTCCCTGGGGATTGCCCGGGCAGCAAAGACTCCTCAAGGCTCTTCTGGGGAGGTGACCAGAGCAGGGTTTCACCTGGGACCTGCATCCATGTTCCCCCACCAGAAGGAAGCTGGACATGCTGGAGAGGTGGGACAGAGCAAAGCCCCTGAAGGTCAACAAGGCCAAGTACAGGTGCTGCCCCTGGGTTGGGGCAACTCCAGGCACAGACACAAGCTGGGAAGAGAATGGATTGAGAGCAGCCCTGAGGAGAAGGACTTGGGGGTGCTGATGGGTGAGAGGCTGTGCAGGGAACATCTGTGCTCTGGGGGCAGCAGACAAGGTGAGGAGGGGGCAGAGCCAGGGGAACAGCACTGCCAAGGGGGCAGCAGGGCCCTGTCCCACCCCTGCCCACATCACGCAGCTGCTGCTGGGGGGAAGCTCAGGGTCCTGGAGAGGGGGGAGAAGCAGCGCTGGGCTTGGATCCCAGCAGCCCTGAGCCCCCCCAGCAGCTGTGTGCTCCCTCCAGCAGGATGGGGACAGGAGGGGACAGCAGAAACAGGAAAAGCTGCTGTCTTGATCCCAGAGGAAAGCTGGATGTGCTGGCGGAGCACAGGAGGGATTTCAGACACCAATTGTTTTCTTTGGGCACATGTCCAGCTGCTCCCTGGGCAGCAGAGCCTCAGTGCAGGGCGCCTGCTCAGGATGGGAACTGCTGGCTCAGGGTCACTGCTGGATCTTGTCCACTTCAGCCACATGTCCCACCCCTGTCCTCTCCCAAATTCTCTTTCACTGGAGCACTGCCAGTGCTGGTTCAGTCTCAGGAGGGGGAGGCTGCCCTGGACAACCAAAACTCTAGGTCACTCACACCCTGAAACTGCCCCCAGGCACCCTTGGCTGTCCCTGCACGGCTTCCCAGGGCTGCAGGAATAGGGGAAGAGCCCCATGTAACTGTGTCAGTACTCGCAGAGAGGCACTGAGCACATTCAGGGCATAACTCGGGATCCAGTTCCTCCTTGGAGGCAAAGGAGGGAAGCAGCAAGGCTGGCAGCAGGATCTGCCATGGGAATGCCTGCACCCCGTTTCACAGGAACAGCCCCCCGAGAGTGTTTTCTGCAACCCTGCCCCAGGGAAAGGGGCTCTGGGAACACTGCTGCCTTTGTGGGGCTGTTCCAGAGACCAGAGCGCTCGGGGTTGTGTCGCTTAGACTGTAAGAGAGGAGAATCCCACCCTTCCTGCAGGGGCAGGAAAAGGAATGATCCCCCCGGCTCCTGCCCTCAGGGGAGCGCAGCCATCCGGCCCCACCGCGGGGCTGGGGGTGCCCGGGCCGGGCAGGGTCGGCCCCGCCTGCGGGGAGCGTTTCCCGGCCGGGCACGGGCTGGCGGCAGGGAAGGGGCTCCGCTCGCCATCTGTGCCCGGCCAGCCCCGCTGCCGGCTCTCGGGACAGCCTGTGCGCCTCTGCAGCCTTCCCTGTGCCCCTCCATCCCCGCATCCCTCCTCCTTCCCCCGCCGCTCCGCTCCCACCGCTCTGAGCCCGGGGCCCTCCCAGCTCAGCCCCGCAGCGCACACGGCTCCCCCGAGCTGCCCAAAGCGGGGCCAGCAAAGGCGGCTTCCTGCAGCCCACGCTCGGAGCGCACAGCGCCCGCCCGCTGCCCTCAGCCCCCTCTGCTCCTGCCCTGCCATCTCCCCAGCCCTGGCAAAGCACAGGGAACAGGAGGCAGGAGAGCAACAAGATCCCGCTCCCGGCTGCTCCCGGCTCACAGCCCCGCAGTTCATCCCCATCCCCATGCCCATAGCAGTGCCCAAGCCCATCCCCATCCCCTACCTTCTCCCTCCGTCCCCAGCAGCTCCCAGGCTGGGAGAAGCCTGTCCCAGCCCTGTCCCTGGCTGTCCGGGAGGGTGCTGGTTTCCCACCTGTGTTCCAGAGGCACCGGGGTAATTCCAGGAAATCAGACGTTTTACTGCAGCAGAGTAGTGAAAGTGGAAGCAACCCTTTTGAAGTCACATGATTGATCTATGTTCCAAATTTAACACCAGCTGTGCTGTGAGTTGGCTCACAGTCAACACTCGTCTGCTGCAGACTTCTGACACTTAAATCCTGTGCTGACTGCTGGTAATTATATTGTAAACTGTGTGAGTTGGATATGCATAAACCTAAAAAAAGGAGGAGAGAGTCTTTGAACAAGGGCCTGGAGGGACAAGACAAGGGGGAACGGCTTTCCACTGCCATAGGGGAGGGATAGATGAGATACTGGGAAGGAATTGTTCCCTAGGAGAGTTGTGAGGGGCTGGGATGTTCTTCCCAGAGAAGCAATGGCTGCCCAATTCCAAGACAGGGTCACCTTCCACTGTCCCACCTTGCTCCAGGCACCATCCAAACTGTCCTTCCTTGGACACCTCTCCAGCAGAGGAAGCAAAGCAGGAACAGTGCCTGGCTGCAGCTTTCTTGGCGGGGGACACCCCACACCTGACAGTAACAGAGCATTGGGGTTTGGTAGAGGACATTCAACACCCAACCAGAGCAGGGTGCCTGGATTGCTTTTCCCTTGGCATGTGGACACACAAATCCTGCTACACGGCCTCAAAACAAGCACTGGAGTTTGGACACTGAGACCTCCAGCCTGCCAGGACCAGCCATCACCTGGGGCAGGCTGACAAGTCACAAGTGCTGGAGCAGACACAGGTGGCATTTGTCCGGCCTCAGGGGAAGCCTCAGCAGCTGCCAGGCAGGGCTGGGACACATCACCTACAGAGCATGGGTTTGGTCCCTCTGTTCCCAGCTCAGCTGAGCCTGTCTCCAGAGGGATATTTCCTCCAGCCAAAGAATTCCCTGCTGCAGGAGTGTTACAGGCACAGAGTCCCAGGATCACTGAGGTTGGAAAAGATCTCCCAGACCCTCGAGTCCAGCCTGTGACTGATATCCACCATATCCCAAGCCTAGACCACTGAGGGCCACACCCAGGCAATCTTGGACACCTGCAGAGGTGAGAGGGTCTGGGCAGCTCCTGCCAAGGCCTGAGCACCCTTTCCATGCAGAAATTCCTCCTGATGTCCACCCTGAGCCTGCCCTGGTCCAGCCTGAGGCCATTCCCTCTTTTCCTGTTCCTTTTCCCTGGGAGCAGAGCCCGACACCCCCTGGCTGTCCCTTCCTGTCAGGGACTTGTGCAGAGCCACAAGGTCCCCCCTGAGCCTCCTTTTCTCCATGCTGAGCCCCTTCCCAGCTCCCTCATCCCCTCCTGGGGCTCCATTCCCTTCCCAGCTCCCTCAGCCCCTCCTGGGGCTCCATTCCCTTCCCAGTTCCGTTCCCTTCCCTGGACATGCTCCAGCCCCTCCAGGTCTCTCCTGTCAGGAGGGGCCCAGAGCTGCCCCCAGCACTGGAGGTGCCCCATGTGTGAGTCTGACAAGGTAACCCAGCTTTGGAAGCTGCAAAGGGCAGAGTACACCAAGCCTCAATGCCTAAATCAAGGCTGGAACAGGTGACCCAGTACTGAGATTTGTGCTGGATCAGCCACTTTTCCAAGGCTAAAATAGCCAAGAACAAGACACGGTCTGGCATGAGGTGATGGAAATAATGTGGGTTCCATGGGTGTGACTGCAGGGAGCACCCACGGGGCAGGAGCACAGCTGTCCTGAGCTCCATGGGGGCAGTTGCTAGGCTGGCTTTGCTGCAGGGAAACCCACAGCCCCATCTGCAGTCCCTTCATTGGGGAGACAGCCCCAGAGCTCACTGTGTGCAGGGACAGGTCACCACTGCCTGCCTGGACCCCAGCCCAGGCAGAGGAGAAACTCCCAGTCACACCCTGATCATTCCAGCAAGGGGGGGTCCCATGTCACACACGGTCCCACCTTTACCACACTGGTCCTCACTGCACCCACAGAACCCCAGATCCCGGCTCTCACTCACTGTAATTTCTCTGCCACACAAGCCCAGGTGTCTCTGCAGCCCGCCAACCCACAAACCTCAGGTTTCAGTGCAGCTGTCCCCCAAACTCTGTGTTTCCCTGCAACTTTCCCCAAACCAGTGTCTCACTGCAGAGCTCTCTGTAACCCCAATGTCTCACTGGAGCCTTGCCCCAAGACCCAGGTTTCCCTGCGACGCCCTGTCCCCAAACTTCAGGTTCCCCTGCAGCCCCTGCCACCATCCCAGGTCTCAATGCAGCACCAACCCCCTGTCCCCAAGCCCCTGGGTGTCACTGCAAACCTACCATACCCTGGGGCTCTCTGCACCTCCCCCGCCTTTCAAACCTAGTTTTCAGTTCTCACTGCAGTCCCCCAAAACCCCCAACAGTGCATTGTCATGAAAATCCACACATGCCAGAGGTTTCCATGTGAGAAGAAGACAGAAGTAGCCCCAAGGGTGGTAGGCCAAAGCTAGGGGTGAAATGCACAGCCCAGCTGAAGTGCACGTACACAAATGCACACAGCATGGGTAACAGGAAGAGTGGAAGCCATTGTGCAACAGCAAGGCTGTGATGTGGTCACCATCATGGAAACATAGCAGTGTGGGAAATGAATTTGTAGAGCATTCTCAAAGCCTGACAGGAGGTTCACATAGTGTGCACCTGTATGCAAACCTTGAGATAAAAAATGCTGGCTTAGAAATGTCATGGAATAGGACAGACATTGTTGAGAGAGAAATGGAACTAGAAATAAGTTTCAAACTGTGGCCATGCAAATAAGACTGGATACTTGGAAGAAACAGAACTATGACAGATGCACTGTAATACATCCCACAAGGGGTAATTTTAGATTTTTCATTTTAAGGCATCTGCAGCATGGTGTGGCAAAAGCTGATAGACCAAGAAACACAGTGTATTGTAGGGAACACAGTGTATATTAGGGAATAGTTGGCTTGTGATTGCAATGGCCTGAATTATAACATCTGTATTGTCTCACCCTTCTCATGAGACTGAAAATGGAATAAAAGTTTTTAAAATGCCTCTCAGTTGCCCCATCTCTGGGTTAGAAAAGGGCACAATCTGACATGGTGTGATGACTCCCATAGCTGGAGAGCTGCGCTGGATGGCTACAAGCTCTTCAGAAGAGACTGGAGAGGGAGAAGAGGTGGAGGGGTGACCCTTTATATTAGGGAGACTTTGGATACCATAGGTATTGAAACTAATGACAATAAAGTTGAGTCTCAGTGGGTAAGAATTAAGGGGAAGGCCAGCAAGGCTGTCATCCTACTGGGAATCTGTTATCATCCACTCAACCAGGAAGAATAGGTGGACAATTTGTTCTACAAGCAGCTGGATGATGTTTTGGGATCATCAGCCCTTGTTCTTGTAGGTGACTTCAACCTTCCAAACATCTGCTGGGAACTTAATACAGAGGAGGACAACTTTTTGTTAGGATTATGGGTTTGTAGAATTATGGGATAATGGAATAATGAGATTATGAGTTAATGGGATTATGACATAATGGGATTATGGGTTTATGGGTTTATTGGATTACAGCATTATGGGATGACAAGATTATGGGATTGTGGGATTATTGGGTTACAGCATGATGTTATTATGGGGTGGGATAAAGGGATAATGGGTTTGTGTGTTTATTGGATTATGGAACTATGGGATTAGGGGATGGGATAACTGGATTGTGGGATTATGGGATAATGGGATTATAGGATTACAGAATTTGGTGTGAGAACATCTACAAGGTGGGAAAAGGAACAGAATAGGATAAGGGGATAATGGTATAATGGGATAATGTGATTATGGGATTACAGGATCACAGGATTGTGGGATGTGAAGATGTGGTGGTTGGAGGCTGTTTGGGGCACAGTGATCATGAAATTATAGAGTTTTCAATATTTGGTGGAAGAAGCAGAAGCATCAATAAAACATTCACAGTAGACTTCTGGAGGGCAGATTTTGGTTTATTTAGGAGACTTTTTCAGAGAGTTCCTTGGGAAGCAGCCCTTAAAAACAAAGGAAGTCCAGGAAAGGTGGATGTGCTTCAAAATAGAGATCTTGGGGGCACAGGAACAGAATATCCGTGTGTGTCCAAAATGAGTTGATGAGGCACAGGTCCAGCCTGGATGGGCAATGAGGTTTTGAAGGAATTTAGGCATAAAAAGAGGATCTTTGGGAAGGGGATCTATCATCATTGGAAGGAGGGATGATGGGATTATTGGATTATGGGATCATGGTATTTTGGGATGATGGGATTATGTGTTTATGGTATTATGGGTTTATGGGATATCAGGATAAATAGACTATTGTTTATGGGATTGTGGAATTATGGGATGGGATGATGATATAATCAGATTATGAGATAATGGGATTAAGGGATTATGTGATGATGAGTTGGAATAATGGGATAATCAGATTATGGGATAATGGGATTTAGGATTATGGTATAATGGAATTATGGTATTATAATGGAATTATGGTAATACCATAATGGAATTATGGTATTTATAATGAATGAATGAATTAATTAATTATGGGACTATGGGATTATAGGATTATGGGGTTGTGGCATTATGGGGTGGGATTATGGGATTATGGGATTATGGTATTATGGGATTATGCCATTGTGGGATTATGGAATTATGGGGTGGTTTTCCAGGCAGAAAGGGACCGGGGGGTTAGCAGATTTAGCAGAGACATGAGGACCCATTTCAAAGACATTAATACCTACACCTTCACCCACCAATTTATTTGTAAAGACATTAGCACACATCTTTCCTTTCAATCCTCCTTTTCTTATTTTTCAATTTGTCTTTACAAACTGTGGTGGTGCACTCCCCCATAATTTTACCACAATTTGTTCAGGACACAAACCCTAGTTCTTATTAACTTAACCCTTTTTAACAACCTAGAACATTTGTAATACCCCCTCCCCACTTTTCTGCATCTGGTCCCTACACCAGGTGTGCCAAATTCTGTTCATTTTGCACAGCCCGGTTTTTAGTAGCTGGAGGCCACATGGGTGTCTTCTGTGAGAAGCTGCTAGAAGCTTCCACCATGTCCAGCAGAGTCAATCCCTGATATCTCTGAAGATGGACATGCTGCTGGCCAAAGCTGGGCCCATTAGAGAGGTTGGTGATGCCTCTGTGATAACAGATTTAAGAAGAAAATCAAAACAAAGTGGGCTACATGCAGTTTTCTCTAGCCAGAGAGGAGGAGAGAGTATGTGAGGGAAACAACATGGTGACACCAAGGTCAGTAGAGAAGGAGGGAAGAAGGTGCTCCAGGCACCAGAGCAAGGATTCCTCTGCAGGCTGTGATGATGACCATGGTGAAGCAGATTGTCCCCCTGTAGCCCATGGATCCATGGGAGATGCAGAGATCCACCCACAGCACATGGAGGAGGTTCCCATGCCAGAGTGGGTGGATGCCTGGAGGCTGTGGTCCAGTGGAAGACCTGGATGAGAGAGGATGCCCCTGCTTCTGAATCCTAAGCGGTTTTGTCCTGGTTTAGGTCAAATTTGGGAGAAAACCTCCAAAAGGGGGCACCTCCAGAAAGCAAACCCACACAGCTCCTCCCCCCAACTGGTTTGGGAAGCATTCCTCAGAGAGAAGTGGAGAGAACCTGTTTATTTAACAGGCACAGCACCCCCCAGCACACAAAATGAACAAAACTGGATGACACCATTCTTTCACTGCTCTGAAAATAATGACAAATTCAGAAAGTCTCTCTTGGGGGTGGTTGCTCTGTTATCAGTCCCTCCGGTGCTGGGGATGGCTGCTGCAGCCACAGGGTGCAAACTCTCAGTGTTTCCCAGGTCTCAGTCCAGAGCAGGTTCGAGTAGGTCCAAAAATAAGGAAAGGAGAAACACTCCAGGAAAAATTTTGAATGCTTAGCTAAACTAACTAATGAGCAGAAGCAAAAAACAAGAGCATAGCAGGAACAAAGCAGAAGCAAGAGTGAGAGCAAAGCAAAAAGCAAAGCAAAAAGCAAAAGCCGCACTATGTACTACCCTGTCTGTGTATCCTGCCAGCCGTGGGGGCTGATAACAAAACCCAAACAAAACTTTCACTCTTCAAAGCCAGTCTTGAAGGCACAGAACACAATATCCAGCACAAACAGAACACAGGAATGGGGATACAGGCATCATAACGTCACCCTAGGACAGGTATGTTGTAGGAAAGACATTCTGTGCTGTTCTTGTGAGCCAGCAAAGGCCTGAAGATAAAGGGAAGCCCTGTATCTCTCCTGAGGAAGACACCAAGGTTGTCACCATGGAGATGTGATGAAGGACAGAAAGTTAAGAGATGTGGACTCTAGCTGGCTCACAGAATGACATGGCTCCTTGGTCATCCACTGAGAACTTTGTTTCTTTCCTATAACCAATGGGCAGTGAATGTGTATTTTGAGTAAATGTAAATATCTTGAAAAAGTATAAAAGCAACATGTTGCTGTAATAAATCTGTCTTGCACACTTCTGATGGAGTCATGGTACTTAGTGCTGTGTCATGCTCTATAGTGACATCTGGTGACCCCAATGTGATTGTAACTGGACTGTAAAAAGAAAAAAAATTAAAGGGTACCCTAAAAATGAGTGATGGCAGCAAGGATGGTGCAGAGGTCTAGACCTAATTCAGATGTCTGATTCGAGGTGAGCAATTGGGAAAAATAATGGGAAATAATTTATCAAACAAGGAAAAGACTGTTTTGTCCACGGAAAGCTTAACTGAAAAGAAAAAATGTTCGAACTTCTGATTATACTCTTTGTAGCTTACTGATATGGTGTAAATCACAGGACTTTGGAGCTGATGCCGACACTGCCTTCACTGTCTGGGCATGAAAAAATGTTGGAAAGAGACTATGGGAAGTGATATCTATGGGGTATAAAACAGTTGTCGATTTGGCTGCTATCTGGAGACTCTTGTATGAGGCATTGAAGGAATGGAAAGCAGAACAAGATGTAGGAGAGGAACTGGAGGAGCAGGAATTAGAGCAAGAAACCGAAGTAGAAGAATAGGAGGAAGATGAGGCTGAGCCTGTCTATGAATCTCCCCCTGAGACCTGTGGATCAGGGTGTTGGCAGCAGTCCCATTGGAAATGTGGCTTCAGACCTCCTGGAGTGTCACATGTTGTTCTGTTGGAGCAAGGGGGTCCTGTAGAGAAGGATGTATTCTTCCTCCAAAGACACAGTGGAAGAAGAGACAGCTGCTGTTCCTCTGGGGAATCCCATGGAGAAAAGCTGTGCTGGTGTCTCAAAACCTCTGGATTATATCTGGGTAAGAATGCTTGGCTCCTCCCTCTGGGTGGAGCATCTCACAATGGGATGTTATAGCTCTTATCAGTCATGCAGTGGCATTCAATAGCCTGTTATCAACAGATGTCTCCTCTGATGGGAGGAATAAATGTGGTCACTCAAAGAGAGAGATAAGGCAAACTGCCCACTTGATGAGATAATCTGCCATACAGATGGTAATAGAAAACATCTTGCATTGCAATCTGGAATAAGTTCTGATGATAAACTGCCAATTATAAGTACACAGGAACCTGTTTCTGTTAGACTTCGTAGCAGATCCAGGCCTGCTGTTTCTTGGACTTTGCCTCCTTGCCAGGTGGCTGTGACTCCTCAACACCCTTTGCAATTTTGGGAGCATGTCAGAAGGAAAGCAGCTGAAGTGGGAGATTGGAATTTGTTAGACAAAATAGGTCCACCTAAAAGGATGCAGATGGCTGCTGCTGCTTCTTCCGGTGTGCCTGTGGCTTTTCCTGTTTTCAAAGCTGCTCCTAAGTTGGGACAACAAGACAGCCGTCAGATTTTTGCATGGAGGGTTGTGCAGGACCTTCAGTCAAAAGCAGATCAGTATGATGTTAACTCTTCACAGGTGATGCAAGTGATTTGTGTTCTAAATCCTGATGTACTTGCACCTTATGATATTGTTCCCCTTGCTAAGATTCTGTTTCAGCCAGTGCAGTATGGTGTGTTTCAAGCTACCTGGAAACAAATGGTTGAAAGAGTAGCTTTGGACAATATGCAGTTACCTCAGCAGGATCCACGTTACGCTGTGGGAGCTGATGCCTTGCTGGGCAATGGACCATTCTCTAACCCGGATTTGCAGGCAAGGTGGGAGCCCCTGGTTCTGGCACTGGCCCAGCAGCTGGGTATGAGTGCCTTACTTAAAACAATGGAGATGGCAGCTCCTAAACGTACAGAAATTGGTCGATGCAATAGGTTGGCTTAGGCCATATTTGGGGAGGCAACCTTTGTTTGACTTACTGTCAGGGATCACTTCCTTCACCGATGAGAGACATTTGACCGCTGCAGCAAAAAAGGCTATAGAAGAAGTTGAATTGGCCTTGACATCTGAATTTGTTACGAGGACTGATGTTTCTGTTGATGTGCAATTAATGTTTTGAGAGATGATGAAATACCATGCGGATTGTTGTGTCAATGGAATGATAAATGGGAAGACAAATTGCATATTTTGGAGGGGATAGTTTTGTCTTTCAGGTCCCAAAAACAGCTCCAGGTCTGTGTGAGCTTTTTGCAGACATCATTATCAAAGGTCACAGATGCTGCCATGAAATCTTGGGCTGTGATCCTGTAACAATTGTCATACCAGTACAACAGTGGTAATTTGAGTGCTGTTTTCAAAACAATCATGAGCTGCAATCGTCTTTATCTTCCTTTACAGGTCAAATAACATACCATTTACCTTCTCATCCTAATTTGAATTTCACTAAGAGGATTCCCTTTCAGGGGAAGCAGCTTTGCTCTTCTGTGCCAGTGGAAGGTGCAACAGTTTTTACAGATGGATCAGGAAGAACTGGAAAAGCTGCTGTAGCCTGGAAGAAGGACAACTGCTGGGAATATGAAGTAATGGTTCAATAAAGGTCTCCTTATTTAATTCAACTTTGTGCGACACTTTTGGCCTTTATCTAATTACCTAGTTCTGTAAATATAGTTACTGATTCTGTTTATGTTGCTAATTTAGTGGAACAATTGGATTAAACTGTGTCGTATAATGTAAAGGAGAAACCATGATTTGTTATGTTGTTGAAATTGTGGACTGTTATTTGTAATCGAAAGCATTCTGATTTTATTATGCATATTCGTAGCCATCCATCTCTACCTGGATTCTTTGTTGAAGGTAACACCTATGTGGATTCCCTTGTGGAATTTTACCTCAGCAGTAAAAATGGTGCCTAATGTGTTACAGCAAGCTGTTCTGTCTCACCAATTTTTTCACCAGAGTGCTCAGGCACTATGGCAGCAATTTAAATTATCACATAATGAAGCAATGTCAATTATTTCTTCTTGCCCTGATTGTCCTATGTCTCATGTTTCACAGTATTACGATACTAATCCTAGAGGTTTACGCCGTTTCCAAGAATGGCAAACAAATGTTACAAAAATGCCTGAATTTGGGCATCTAAAGTATGTTCATATTACAATTGACATCTTTTCTCATGTCATGGTTGCCTCAGCATTGGCAGGTGAATGAAACAGCTCGGGATGTTATTCATCATTTTTGCCATGCCTTTTCCATCTTAGGTGTTGTATCACATGTAAAGATGGATAACAGCCCAGCGTATGTTTCAAAGAAATGGCAAGGTTTTTTTCATGCCTGGGGTGTTGGTCATTCTATGGTATCCCTCATGTTTCAACAGGCCAAGCAATTATTGAACGTGCTCATGGTGTGTTGAAGCGCCAGGTGCAAAAACAAAAAGGGGGAATGCAGAGGGAATCGCCTCAAATCAGATTAGAGAAAGCCATTTATGTCTTAAACTTTTTGCGTCCTTTGACTTAAAAGTCTCTCCTATATTCTACTAGTTTTCGTCTTTGAATTCAAAACAGCCAAACTTTAAGAAAGGTATTAAGGCTTGGGTAAAACATTTAATTATGGGAAAATGGACTGGCCCAATAGAATGGGGAAGAGGATACACACGTGTTTTAACTGAAAATGGCCCTCGATGGGTCTCTGCCCGTTGTGTCAAACCTTATTTGGAGCACACAGAAAAGGACAGGATGAGTGGTTCTGCAGTGGGAACAAAATGAGTAGGTAATTGCATTGGTTATTAGGTAGATGGAAGCATGGATCCTCAAGGAATGTGTGGTAAAGATGGTAATTCAAGACAGAGTAAAGGTAGTTATAGGCTTACACTGAAATTCCAAAAGTTAAGTTAGTGGATGTTACTTTTGCTTCATTTTCTTGAATTCTCTTATAGAGAGGTTGGTAGTACTGAGAAGTGTGTCTTGTACCATCTCCTTTTGCAGATCACCGACTGTCCCAAATAGGGGAACTTGATGTACCTAAGGGAGAAGTGTTGCCTTTGCACAGGAGTTGAATTAATAGCTGAAGTCCACACTTTGAGCAACTAGGTTGGTTGCCCATTGTGATAGCAGCAACCAGTTGTAAAGTTAAGTGGATGCTACTTAGTTCTGAGTGGTGACTTAGCAGATAACTTGGTCTCTGACTCTGTGTGGGAGAAAGTTATTTGATTAGAGGTGAAAGTGTCATTCTGCTACCAATGTGTCATCGGGAAATTGCGAGTTCTGTAACGGTATTTGAAGATCTGTCTTTATGTGCTTTGTTTGTATATGAACCTTAAGACTGTGAGGGTGTGTGTTGTGGAGTTGTTAGAAGTTGGTTATCTGTAAGTGAGTGAAGAATGGATCCTCCATCTGCTTGGATTTTTGCAAGGGCCTTGCAGAAGTCCTTAGCAGTTGTATTGGCTGGTCAAATACAAAAAGGGGGAATTGTGGGAAAGACATTCTGTGCTGTCCCTGTGAGCTAGCAAGGGCCTCCTGAAGATAAGGAGAAGCCCTATATCTCTCCTGAAGGAATGCCAGGGTCATTATCCTGGAGACCAGAGGAAGGAGAGAAAATTGGGAGATATGGACTCTCACTGGCTCGCCGAGTGACGCGGCTCTCTGGTTGTCTGCTGAGAACTTTGTTTCTCTTCTATGGCCAATGGGCACTGTATATGTGTTAGATGGGTGTCGCTATCTGGAAGAACTATAAAAGCTACGTTGGTTTAATAAAATCTCTCTCTTTCACCCTTCTGATGGAGTTGTGTATTACTGTATTGTGTCGTGCTCTATAGTGACAGAGAGCAATCTGGGAGAATGGGACTGCGTAACCTGGAGCTATAATTGGACAATTAACCCCAATATGGAAATGGGCCAAAACTTATAAAAGGGAGAACATTCATGACCTGGCGTCCATCTTGGGTATGGAGCCACAGCTGGGCTCTTGCACTGCCAAAGGTGTATCCTTATAAAGCCTTTTTAATAAATATTTACTTTATTTCTTTAACACTGTCCAGCTTCTGTTCTAGATGGCCTCTCAAGGCATCATGGAGAGGAGCCTGCTGGATGAGTGAACAGCACGTGAGCACCCACATGTAAGGACATTAAATCATGTTGCTGATGTGGCAATGTGTGATAGTGAAGAAATACCTTATAAGGAAATACTGTGTCTTGAAGAGGTGTGTAAAACCAGCTTTTTTCTTGCAATAAACATCTCAGTATCCCCACTGATCTGAGTCTGTGCATTAATGGTTCACAGGAAAGAGGGAGGGACTGAGGGGGGAAAAGAGTGTTTCAAAAGCTTCTTTTATTTCTTATTATCCTTCTCTGACTCTGTTAATAATAAATTCACTTTATACCTTTAAATTTGAACCTTGTTTGTTTTTCTCCTCATTCTCATCTCAGTTTATGACCCTTTTTTAATTTTTTTTTCTGAAGGAACAGCTTTCGTAGGTGCCTGGTGTTTGCTCAGAATCAAACCACAAGAGCCCAGACGTGAAACTGGTTTTTATTACTGATTGGAATAGTAATATCCTCATTAAAACAAGTCTGAGATGTCATCAGTTCTTCAGTGGGGGTCTTGTGCGCCGGGAGCTGGGAAAGGCAGCTCTGCAGCAGCTGGATATCGTGGAGAGCCAAGGACAGAGCCCTTCCTGAGGACACACGGCCAGAAGGACTCCAGCCACAAAATTACCAAGCCAAACAAAATACACGGAGAATCCAGAAGGACGCCGGGAGCTCACACTGTGCCAGAGGAGCTGTGAGCCCTGGGGATGCCCAGCCACAGCCACCTCTGGGTGGGTGATGCTGGGAAGATGTTTGAGCTGTGGGACATGTCCCAGTCTCTGCTGGAGCTGTGGGGATAAAGGGTAGGGTCTGCCCCCCTGGCCCACCCCAGGGCTCTCTGCAGGACCTGCTGGGTACCATGTCCAGCATTCCAGAGGTGGGACAGATCCCTGTGCCAGGGAATGGGACCTCCAGAGCTCCAAGTGGAGTGGGGACAGGCACTGGGGATGCTCTCTACCCTCTCACACTGCTGGGCACCGTGTCCAGCATTCCCAAGGTGGGACAGATCCCTGTGTCAGGGAATGTGACCTCCAGAGCTCTGAGAAGAGCAGGGGTGGTGCTGGCAGTGGGGACAAGCACTGGGGATACTCTGTGCCCTCTCACTCTGCTGGGCACCATGTCCAGCATTCCCAACGTAGGACAGCTCCTTGTGCCAGGGAATGTGACCTCCAGAGCTTTGAGTGGAGTGGAGACAGGCACTGGGGATGCTCTGCACCTTCTCACACTGCTGGGCACCATGTCCAGCATTCCAGAGGTGGGACAGATCCCTGTGCCAGGGAATGGGACCTCTAGAGCTCCAAGTGGAGTGGGGACAGGCACTGGGGATGCTCTGTGCCCTCTCACACTGCTGGGCACCATGTCCAGCATTCCCAAGGTGGGACAGCTCCTTGTGCCAGGGAATGTGACCTCCAGAGCTCAGAGAGGAGCAGGGATGGTGCTGGCAGTGGGGACAGGCACTGGGGATGCTCTGTGCCCTCTCACACTGCTGGGCATCATGTCCAGCATTCCCAACGTAGGACAGCTCCTTGTGCCAGGGAATGTGACCTCCAGAGCTCTGAGTGGAGTGGAGACAGGCACTGGGGATGCTCTGCACCTTCTCACTCTGCTGGACACCATGTCCACCACTCCCAAGGTGGGACAGAGCCCTGTGCCAGGGAATGTGACCTCCAGAGCTCTGAGTGGAGTAGGGATGGTGCTGGCAGTGGGGACAGGTGTGGATGTGACAGCCTGGTCAGAGAGCGAGAAAATCAGCTAAGTTTTCTCCCAGTGGACTTGCGAGACTTTAGGGAGTTGTAGAGAAACAATGACAGCTTGTTATTGTAAACAACCTGCAGATGGTGTTTTCCTACTCTCTGCCTTCCTGTTTTCCTCAAAAACTGATTATAAGAAAGGTGTTTTTGTTAATTAGCCAGTCAGGTGAAATGTATTGATTGATTGACCAATCTGGTCTGAATGTATTGGAACAGTCTATAAAAAGAGGGAATTTTCCCATTAAAGCAGCTGCTATGCAAACCAGCCTTCTGGTGAGTCTGTAATTTCTTACTCAGTAGTGACAGACAGGCACTGGGAATGCTCTGTACCCTCTCACTCTGCTGGGCACCATGTCCAGCATTCCCGAGGTGGGACAGATCCCTGTGCCAGGGAATGTGACCTCCAGAACTCTGAGAAGAGCTGGGACATAGTTTTCTCTCATGATTTCCCTGGGAAGCTGTGAAACAGCTCAGAAAACGTAATGGGAAACAATTCTTATCTCCATTCGCTATGCCTGTTGTTGTATACATGCAGAATGTGTTATGGAGATTGCTTACTAAAGAGTAGTTTGTCAATTAAACACTGGTGATGGTGTTTAGATTGATTGACCAATTAGGTCAAAACTGTATCAGACTGTCGGTAAGGGTTATGAGTTTCTTAGAATAGTATAGTATAATATAGTATAGAAGAATAAAGCGATTAATCAACATTCTACAATCATGAAGTCAATGCTCATTATTACCTGGCCAGGAGCCTACAACAAAGGGACAGGCACTGGGGATGCTCTGTGCCCTCTCACTCTGCTGGGCACCATGTCCAGCATTCCCAAAGTGGGACAGATCCCTGTGCCAGGGAATGGGACCTCCAGAGCTCCAAGAGGAGCAGGGACTGTGCTGGCAGTGGAGACAGGCAGTGGGGATGCTCTGTGCCCTCACTGCTGGGCACCATGTCCAGCCTTCCCGAGGTGGGACAGCTCCCTGTGCCAGGGAATGGGACCTCCAGAGTTCCCAGAGGAGCAGGGACAGGCACTGTGGATGCTCTGTGCCTTCTCACTCTGCTGGGCACCATGTTCAGCACTACAGAGGTGGGACAGCTCCCTGTGCCAGAGAATGGGACCTCCAGAGGTCTGAGAGGAGCAGGCATGGTGCTGGCAGTGGGTTCAGGCACTGGGGATGCTCTGTGCCCTCACTGCTGGGGCTGGCATGTCCCCAGCTGCTCCATCCCAGCTGCTCCATCCCAGCTGCTCCATCCCAGTTCCCTGCTCCATCCCGGATTCTGAACATCCCTCCAAGAAGCCTTTCCAGAATGCTCCCACAGCACCAGTGACACAGCCCCAGCTCCCCTCTCCTTCTCCTGATTCCCAGGAAGGCACCAGCCACAACCTCAATGGGCAGAGGCCTCGGGGACTCCCACAGGAGCCAGCTGGGCACCTCTCCCAGCCCCAGTGCGGGATGCAGAGTCTGGGGATCTTTGCCATGCTCCCGCCCCATTTCCCTGGCACTAAAGCCCGAGTGGGACCCACAGAGAAGAAATGCAAAGAGGAGACCCAGCAGCAGCAGCAGCAGGGAGGAGATGCCCCCAGGGCTGCCCAGAGGTCACAGGGAGGAGAAGGACACGGAGCTGTAAGGTTGTGCAGTGGGCTGGGGACACAGGAGAGGCTCCAGCCCTTCATGCTCCCAGCAGTTTCTTGACCATGTATCCGGGCATGCTGTAGAGGAACAGGGCCACCATGATGAGGAGCAGCAGGGCCAGCACGATCTTGATGATGAGCCACTTGTAGCGGGTGCAGATGAGGTATTTGATGGACTTGAGCGGGTTCAGGAACCAGATGAACGACGTGTCCGGGCGGCTGCAGGGGAATCAAACACCCATCATTAATCCATCACCATGGAAAGGGATTCATGGACCTTAAAGTTCATCTTTTTTGTTTGTTTGTTTCACTCCCTGCCAAGGGTAGGGACACCTTCCACTATCCCAGATTGCTCCAAGTCCTGTCCAACCTGGCCTTGGACACTGCCAGGATCCAGGGACGGCCACAGCTGTTCTGCCCACCCTGTGCCAGAGCCTGCCCACCCTGCCGGGGAACAATTCCTCATTCCCAATTTCCCATCCGGCCCTGCCCTCTGGCACTGGGAGCCATTCCCTGTGCCCTGTCCCTCCATCCCTGTCCCCAGTCCCTCTGCAGCTCTCCTGGAGCCCCTTCAGGCCCTGCCAGGGGCTCTGAGCTCTCCCTGGATCCTTCTCCTCTCCAGGTGAGCACCCCCAGCTCTCCCAGCCTGACTGCAGAGCAGAGGGGCTCCAGATCAGAACACCTCCATGACCTCCTCTAGACCCTTTTCCATCAGGTTTTGGGGCTCAGAGCTGGATGCAGCACTCCAGGTGGGAGCAGAATCCCATAATCCCAGGTCCCTGCTGCAGAGAGGCTTCTCCCACTCACTTGGGTTTCTCCAGGGGATCAGGCTCATTCCGAGCCAGCCCAGCAGGGGATTTCTCAGCTTCCTCTGCTGTCAGAAGGTGCAGCTCAGCCTCAACTTTGCCCTGCAGGGAGGAGAGAGCTGTGCTGAGGCCTGGGAGCACATCCCAGAAGGAACAAAGCCATGAGGGGGAAGCAGGGTGTCCACAAAGCGTGCAGTGCCCAGGAGGCAGACCCTCCCTTTCCCCCATCCTTACGGTGACCTCCAGCTCATCATTCTCATCTCTGGCCACGAATGGCCACCAGCCCTTGACCCGCTTCTGCTTGAAGATGGAGATCATGGGCAGCTCAGCCTCGTTGGTCACCATCTCCAGGCTGCACTGCTTGGACGTCTTGGCTCCCCGGGGGAAGCGGTTCAGGTCCAGCTCGATGGCCCCTGGCAGGACAGAGGGGAGGACAGAGGTTGGCATGCCAAAAAGGCAAAGTCTTTGGCTGGAGATGGGCTGGACCAGCATCTCCTGCCCTGGGGAGCAGCTTTGAGCCAGTCTGGGAAGGAGAAATGGGGTGTCTTGGCTACAGGAGCAGTGGAGAAAAGGGATCGCGAATCATGGAGACATGAATGTTGGAAAAGAACTGCCAGACCCTCAAGTCCAAGCTGTGCCAAATCCCCACCTTGTCCCCAGCCCAGAGTACTCAGTGCCACATCCAGGCCTTTCCTAGACACCTCTAGGGATGGGCACCCTAAACCTCCCTGGGCAGCCCCTGCCAAGGCCTGACCACCCTTTCCATGCAGAAATTCCTCCTGATGTCCAACCTGAGCCTGCCCTGGCCCAGCCTGAGGCCATTTCCCCTTGTCCTGTCCCTGTTCCCTGGCAGCAGAGCCCGACGCCCCCTGGCTGTCCCCTCCTGTCAGGGACTTGTGCAGAGCCACAAGGTCCCCCCTGAGCCTCCTTTTCTCCAGGCTGAGCCCCTTCCCAGCTCCCTCAGCCTCTCCTGGGGCTCCATTCCCTTCCCAGCTCTGTTCCCTTCCCTGGACACGCTCCAGCCCCTCCAGGTCTCTCCTGGCAGGAGGGGCCCAGAGCTGCCCCCAGCACTGGAGGTGCCCCAGCAGTGCCAGCACAGGGGACAGGCACTGTCCTGGCCCTGCTGCCACCCCAGAGCTGGCACAGCCCAGGGATCACTGGCCTCTGGCACACCTGGGCACACCTGTACTCATGTCCAGCCTCTGGCACAGCACCCAGTCATTCCCACCCCCCTTTCCCAGCCTGGAGTGCTCAGTGGGGTTGGTGTGACCCCAGTTCAAGACCTGGCCCTTGTCCCTGGCCCATGGATCCAGCCTGTCCAGAACCCTCTGCAGACCCTTCTTGCCCTCTCACCCCACCTGCCCCATCCAGCAGCATCTCAGGGCATTTGTGGGGTGCTCTGGACCCTGCACGTACCCAGGAAATCATCGGCCGAGAAATGGTCGGCATCCCAGACCTGCAGGGTGAGGCGGGCTGGGATCTTGTACTCTGTCTCATCCCAGGAGAACATGGACTCCTTCTTGGAGATGACAATCTTCTCCTCAGCCATCAGGTAATCAAAGGGGAAGATGTAGCGCCAGTTGAAGTTGCCTTCACCGGTGAGGGAGTGGTAATGGACATCTGTGTCCTGCTTGTCCTCCTGCTGCCCCTTCAGCCACCTGCAGAGCCCGGGAGGGCGAGAGGGGGGCACAGGTTTACATGGGCAAGGGAGGGGAGAGGAGCACCCGTCCAGGCAGCCAGGGTGTCTCCAGGACTGGAAAAACCTAAAAGTTATGAACAAGGGGATGGGGCTGTGTGGATGCCATGGGACAGAGCAAGAGAAACAGCAGGCGTTTCTCACAGCAGCTTGTGAGAAATTTTAGGGAGCTGGAAGGATGTGATACCTTGTTGACTATAAAAAATTAGCAAGTGGTGTTTTTCTACCTCATTTTTCTGTTCATTTCAAGGACAGTGTGTGAGAAAGATGTTTCTGTTAGTTAGCCAATAAAATAGAATCTATCGTACCACTCTATAAAAACCCTTTGGTTCTTTTGAATAAAACTTTCTTTGCCTTTTCTACGATCCTGCCTCTCGCCTCTTCCTGGCCTGACCTTGGCGCAAGAGCAACAGGGCTGCTCCAGACACTGCAGCATGAAATCCAAGGGGCAGGAGGATCCCAGAGGGAGCAGAGAACTTTAGGAGAAGGAGATTCAAGGGGGTTGTCTGAGGGCTTACCCTGGGTGAGGAGATGTGAAGGAATTGTACAGGAGTTGGGAGCTGTCACTGACATATTTTATGAAAAATTCTTTTTTCTCCTCAAAAACTGAGAGGCCTCAGAAACGAAATGTAAAGAATAATTATCTGCTGCTGTGGAATGCAACAGGTGCATCTTTGATTGGTCTCATTTGGTTGTTTTTAATTAATGGCCAATCACAGTCCAGCTGTCTAGGACTCTCTGGGCAATCACAAGATTTTATTATCATTCCTTTCCTTTCCTTTCCTACTAGCCTCCTAGTGAAATCCTTTCTTCTATTCTTTTAGTATAGTTTTAATATATAATTTTCTTTTAATACTACGTATATCATATAATAATAAATCAGCCTCTGAAATATGGAGTCAAGATTCTCATCTCTTCCCTCATCCTGGGACCCTTGTGAACACCACCACATTTGGTGACCCTGAGTGAAGAAAAATTCCACATTTTTTGAGCTCCGAGTGAGGAACACAACCACAGGTCACTCTGACTGCTCTGATGAGAGAAGATGTTACAAGGACATTGCTGGTGCAAGAGGATGTAACAGGGACTTCATAAGCAAAAATATTGTGTTGCTAAGGGATCAGGGGCAAGGGGGTCAGAGTGGGAAATTTTGTGTGAAGTTAAGGAACTGTAAATATTGGTCATTAGTGTAATTAACTGGAGGAGGTGCTGGTGGAATTCCAGGCTGTACCTATCCCCTGACAAAAATGTCGCTGGATTTCTCCCTGGTGAAGAAGGTCCCCGTGGAATTTCAGGCCATACCTACCCCCTGACAAAAATGTCACTGGATTTCTCTGTGGTGGAATTCCAAGCTGTACCTACCCCCTGACAACATGTCACTGGATTTCTCCTTGGTGGAATTCCAGGCTGCACCTACCCCTGGAGAAATATGTCACTGGATTTCTCCCTGATGGAATTCTGTACCTACTCCTTGACAAAAATGTCACTGGATTTCTCCCTGATGGAATTCCAGGCTGGATCTACCACCTGACAAAAATGTCACTGGATTTCTCCGTGGTGGAATTCCAGGCTGTAGCTCCCCTCTGAGAAAAATGTCACTGGGTTTCTCCCCGGTGGAATTCCAGGCTGTACCTACCCCCTGACAAAAATGTCACTGGATTTCTCCCCGGTGAAGTAGTCGTCGTCCTCCAGGATGACCTCGTCGGTATTCCACACGATCACCCTGAGCTCGTACCTGCCCAAGGGATGGAAAGGGAGGTGAGGCACGGGAGCAGGGAATGTGAACAGGGAATGGGAACAGGAAATGGGATAGGAGAGAGCAGGGTGGTGCCACCAGAAAGCAGAGCCGGCTGCCAGGAACAGGGAATTGCTCACAGGGATCTCTCCCAGGGATCTGCAGGGCAGGATCAGGGACAGGAGGGGATCTCAACCATGGAGAGGATTACAGGGATGGGACTCTTCCTATGGGAATAGGCTGGCTGAGCTGGGAATGTTCTCCTGGAAAAGGCTCCAGGGAGATCTCAGAGCCCCTTGCAGGGCCTAAAGGGGCTCCAGGATAAATGGAGAGGGACTGGGAATGAGGGGTGGAGGGACAGGACCCAGGGAATGGCTCACACTGCCAGAGGGCAGGGCTGGATGGGATATTGGGAATGAGGAATTGCTCCCTGGTAGGGTGGAGAGGGGCTGGGCTGGAATTCCCACAGCAGCCCTGGATCCCTGGGAATGTCCAAGTCTTGGATGGGGCTGGGAGAACCCTGGCATAGTGGAAGGTGTCCCTGCCCATGGCAGGAGGTTGAACAAGTTGAACTTTAAAGTCTCTTCCAACCCAAACCATTCCGTGATTCCATGGTCTCCACATGATCTTGGATCAGCCTCAGCAGGGTGAGCCAAGCACCAAGGAGAACTTTCCCTCCTCTGCTCCCAACCTCTGCAAAGAGCTTGCCAAAGGCTCAACGGGGCAGCCCAGGCTTGGATTTTGGGAGATTTCTGACCAAAATTGGGTCTGAAAAACAACCAGAGCCCAACTCTGTTCCTGCTCTCCTCCCTTTACTCAACAGGGCTGATTCCCCCCAAAACAGGCTCAGAGTCCTCCTGAGGACTCCAGGAGGTTCAGGGATCTCCAGGAAATTCCCAGCAGGCTGGGGAGCTTCCCATCACCTCTGCTTGGCTGGGAATTTCTTGATGGTGAAACATAAACCATAAACATAACCCATAAATGAGCTGTGGGAAGGCTTGTGGAAAATAAGGAGAACTTCACGACAGCAGATTTCCCCTGGGCGGCTGCTATTTATGAGTTTTCCCACAAGAAAACTGTTTTTCTCCTGCAAAGAAGTCTCCATAACATTAACAAGAAGGACTTCTCTCCCTAAATAAATTTTTAAAAAGAGACTATTTTAGAGGCAGCAAACTGACTAGAAATTTAAAGTTTTGTTTCTTTACATTATCAGTAGGAAAAAAAAGTTTTAGGGAGACTAAAAGTGTTTCAAAAAATCTTGTCTTAATTCTTACTATTTTTTTCTCACTAATAATAAAATTTTCTTTATACCCTTTGAAAGTTTTAAGCCTGCTTTACCTTTCTCCTAATCCTATCTCACAACAAGAAATAAGTACACTAGCAATTAACCAATACAAAATCTACCACACTCTTCAGTACTTTGACATCTTAAAAGAAGAAACTTCGAAATCTTGAAATCTTAAAATTAAGAAACTCTCAAATTAGCAAATTATTTTAAAATGAAGAAACTCTCAAATTAGCAGAATTAGAGGGCTACATAAAAATTAGTGTTTCTGCCCAGTTTCAAATTAAAACCTCCACAGAGGAAGTGGGAGTGGGTGGAGGAAGAGCAGAATCCTGGCTCCTGCAGCAAGAGGAGGCTGGAAGGAGGCTCAGGACTCGTGTCCACAGCACCTCACTGGATGTACCAGGAGGTCTCCAGGTGAGAAAAGTGGATTTACATCTTCCTTAACCCCTTTCCTTTGGGATCTCCCTCTGGCAATGCCCTGGCTGAGCCCATCCATGGGATTCCTTCACCTTTTCCCTTTCTCCTGCCAGTCCTGTGCTGTGCCTCTCCCAGCTGGGATCCAGGGATGTTCTCTCCACCCAAGGCATCGGCTGCCTGGGGTGCACCAGAGGCTCCCATCGGGATTCCCAGTGCCATCCCTGTATCCCAGCCCTGGGGGCAGGAAAAGGAGCCCAAAGACCGAGGCCAGCAGCGTGAGAAAGGATAGAAGGGATATTGAGAGAAGAAATGTCCTTCTTCCCCCACCGTGTGCTGTCTGTGCCTGCTCTTTCCTGCTTGGAACGCTGTCCCAGGGGCCTCCACCACCCATCCTTCTCTCCACCACATCCTGGAAAAGCCCAATCCAAACTGTCCTGGGATAACCCTGCCCCTGCCCAGAAGAGGCTCAGGGCTGAGCACTTTGCTCTGCCCAGGGAACGATAGAATTTCCCAGTCACACAGGCAAGAAAGATCGGGATCTGCAGGGGATGGGGAGATCTGGGATCCCACCCTCAGGAGCAGCTCTGGAACTGCCTCTAGTGTTGGGATCTTTGGGAATGGCAGCATGGATGAGGAACCCAAGCAGAGGGCTAGACTGGCCATGGAGCAGCAGCAGGAGATGGGAGAAGCCGGGCTCCATCCCCAACCTCCTGTTTCCCTTTCCCATTTTTTGGCTGGGCAGCCAACCAATCCCGGTGATTTCCTTAAGTTAAGTTCCTTACTTCTTTGGTTTCCTGGGAGAAATATCGATGGCAGGGCCGGGTGCTGGCATGTCCATGGGGAACATGTCCACCCACATCTCCAGACGGCCCTGTGGGGTGGGAGAGGCACAGTCAGCTCCCCTTGTCCCTCCTGTCTCATCCCCACCGGTGTCCCCCTCTTCATCACCCCGGCCATGCCAGATGTGGAGTGGGACAAGATTCTCCCATGCCACAAATCCTTCTCCACCCCTGCAGAAGCATCTCATGGAGTGGGTGGAACTGGATGGGTTTTAAGACCCTTTCAGCCCAAACCATTCCATGATTCCATGATCTGCCTGTGAGCTTGGATCAGCCTCACCAGGGTGAGCCAAGCTCCAAGGGGAGCTTTTCCACTTCTGCTCCCAACCTCTGCAAAGAGCTTGCCAAAAGCTCAACGGGGCAGCCCAGGCTTGGATTTTGGGAGATTTCTAACCAAAACTGGATCTGCAAAACAACCAGGACATAACTCTGTCCCCACTCTCCTTCCTTTAGTCAACAGGGCTGTGATTGCCCCCCAACACAGTCTTAGAGTCCTCCTGAGGGCTCCAGGAGGTTTGGAGTCTCCAGAAAATTCCCAGCCCTGCCTTTTGTGCATGGCAGCCTGCAGGTTTCCAGTCCCTTCTGCTTGGGAATCCATTGGGAATTTTGCTCCCATGTGCCTGGATGTGGGGAATCAGGGGGCACTGTGGGATGTGAAATGGATGAGGATGGATCAGGAGGCACTGGAGATTTTCTCTGCTGGCCTCCCAGGGTGACCTGCCCATCCTGAGGTGGGTTAGGGCTGTGCTGGCCCCCATGGGCTGCCCCCATTTCCATTGGAATGTCAGACCTGCTCGATGCCCGGCTTGTCGGGGTTGAGCAGCGGCCGCGTCTCCACGTGCTCGGGCACGAGGCGGCAGCCGGCCCGCGGGATGTCCTCCCAGTGCCGCAGCACCGCCAGCGCCAGGTGCTCGTCCGTCGGCTTCTTCTGGCCTGGAGGACAAAGGAGAGCTCCAACAGCTGGGATGGGGACACAGGGACAGCCAAGCACCCAACAAAGCACCTGTGCTCCAAGGTGCAGAACTGCCTCATCCTCTCCATCCCTTGGGACAAAGTGTTCCCAAGGGTGCAGAACTGTCCCAAGGTGAAGAACTGCCTCACACTCTCCATCCCTTGGGACAAAATGTTCCCAAAGGTTGCAGAACTGCCTCATCTTCTCCATCCTTTGGGAACACTGTCCAAAGGTGCAGAACTCCTCTCCATCCCTTGGGACAAAGTGTTCCCAAGGGTTCCAGAACTGCCTCATCTTCTCCATTCCTTGGGACAAAGCATTTCTAAGGGTGCAGAACTGTCCCCCAAGACACAGAATTGCCTCATCTTCTCCATCCCTTGGGAACACTTTGTTCCAAGGGTTCCAGAACTGTCCCAATGTGCAGAACTGTCCCAAGGTGCAGAACTGCCTCATCCTCTCCATCCCTTGGGAACACTTTGTCCCTCAGCCAGCACTTCCTAACTCCTCTTGCCTCTCTCCAACCCCTGTAGAAGGTTCAGATCCCCATTCATTTGTCTGAACCAATCCTATGTCCACTGACCATATTTTCCTTCTTTCCCTCACCCCTCCTGGGCTATTTCCCTCTTTCTCGGGCACACATGAGTGTGTTGGGACACAACCCTCATCTCCCATTGTTTGGGAATGCATTCCCATGGATGACAATTCCCTAAATGCTGGAGGTGTCTCCATGGCTCTTGGGACATGCACTGCTCAGAGGGCATTTCCAGAGGCAGTTTTGGGCATCCATGGATGTCCTCAAGTGATTCCAAGAGGAACCCTCTGGTCTGGAGGGTCTGTAGGACTCTGTAACTGGTCTATACTGGGATGGTGCCTGCAGGGCTGGGTGATGCGCCCATCTCACCTGTCTGGGGGGAGTTGGACTGGACGACCTTCAAAGGTCCATTTCAAACCATTCCATGATTCAAACTACTCTGAGATTCCAACCCTGGATCATGAGGAGACCCACCCCCAGACCCCTGCTCTGCTCCAGAACCTCCACCCCATGGGATGATCCCACAGGGCCATACCATTTTCATCCTCGATCTCCGTGGGGCCGGTGAAGACCCTGTTGGCAACTTTCACTCTTCCCCCCGGCCCGAAGTGCGGCCCATCCACTTTTCCCTCTTTGCACAGCTTGGACAGGATTTGGGAGGGCTTCATGGGGTCACGCCAGGTGTTGTACCCGTGGCTGGGAACAGGAAGGCAAGATCAGGCAAAAAAAGTTGTGAGGACAAAGAAATTTTTTCCCTTTTGCCAGGAAAAAACCCATTGCACCACGAAGCACCCAGAATTCCCAGGGAAAGAATTTGAGGCAGCAAAATTGAATCTTTAGAGCAAATTTGATCCCTCTCTGCCCCTTTTGCAAACACCTTCTACCCCACTTTGGCTCAGACCTGGAATTCCCGGTGCATACCGCTTGATTCCTGATGCTCAGCATTGCCCTGTTTGCTCTGCTCCCATTTCAGCTCTGATCTCACCCCTTTTCCACCACTCCCCCCAGTCCCTCCCTCCTGCCCTGGGCTTCTGATGACCCATTTCATCACTCCCTAACCCTGGTGACAAAACCAGGGGATAGCACAGACTCCTCCATTCATCCCTGCCCCTCTTGCAGGATTTGACATAGTGAAGTTTCTTCCCAAAACAAATCATTCCAGGATCAGCAGGCAGCCAAGGGGGAAGATTCCTGTGGGAGCTCTGGGTGAGGGGTGACACAGAGGAGGGTCCAGGTGTGAGGTGGGACAGAGAAGGCTTTTCCCATACATGGAGTAGGTCTGGGACACGCCACAGGTCGCCCGGTGCTTGCTGTAGAAGCGATTCTCCAGGTCGATCTTGGTCTCCCCAATGAGGTCATCAGTGCCCACCAAATCCCAGTCGTACACAGCCACAGTCAGCATGGACTCCATGGGGAAGGTGGCCTCGATGTCGAAGGATCTGGGATTGGGGGAAGCAGAGAAAAGCTGCTGTGGGGTCTGGCGGCCACTCAGGACAGAGGTGCGTCTGCTCCAGTCCATGGATGGTGCTCCATCTGCATCCATCACTGCAGCACATCTGAGGTGGGGTTTAACTCAACCACCAGCCCTTGACAGGAGGGAAAATCCTTGACCTGGATGTGCCAACATCCCTGAGGCTGAGTGTGCCAGATTGCTATTACCATCTGTATGGCAGCTGTCTCTTGTCAAGTGGGCAGATTTCCTTATCTCTCTCTTTGAGTGACCACAATCACTCCTCCCTCTGGAGGGGACATCTGCTGATAACAGCTATTGAATGTCTCTGCATGGCTGATAAGAACTACAGCATCCCATTGTGAGATGCTCCACCCAGAGGGAGGAGCCAAGCATTGCTACCCGGATATAATCTTAGATTCTGGAACACCAACATGGCTTCTCCACTGGATTTCCCAGAGGAGCAGCAGCTGCCTCTTCTTCCATTGGATCTTCGGAAGAAGACTACACCCTTTTCTACAGGATCCCTGCTCCAGCAGAACCATACCTAACATTCCAGGAGGGCTGCAGACACAATTCCAATGGGACTGCCACCAACACCCTGACCAACAGAGTGTCAGGTTGAGTTTTGACTCTGTCAATATTATTCTAGTGTACTGCCTTGTTTATTTGATTCTTTTATTTTCTTCCCTATTAAAGAACTGTTATTTCCTGCTCCCACATTATTTGCCTGAGAGCCCCTTAATTTAAAATTTATAGCAATTGGGAGGGGTGGGGAGGGTTTACATTCTCCATTTCAGGGGAGGCTCCTGCCTTCCTTAACAGACTCCTGTCTTTCCAAACCAAAACACTGAGTTTGTGTCTTATTCTCATTCAAATTTAGGTCTAATTATTCCTAAGCGGGTGTTTCACCTTGATCAGATAAATTTCAGGTTCATGACTTAAACACCTGGTGCTATGCTGACCACAGGTTGGCAAAGGACATCCTGGAAGGACATCCACACTGTGGGATAAATCCCATAAATAAAGCTAAATAATAAAGATAAATAAAGATAAATCCAGCTCAAGGAGCAGCCATGGGACACCTGAGCTGCAGATCTGAGGGCTGGTGAGCCTGGGCTCAGCTTGGCAGTTCCAGGCACAGACTTACTTCCCAAAAACAGGGTTCAGCTGCTTGGAGATGTAGTTCTCCTTGTCCTTGATGTCCGTCTTGCCCAGCTTGATGGCGATGTAGGGATCGGCTTTCCCGTTGATGTCAGCTGGGTGGAGGTCCGTGGCCTGGAGACAACAGATGGGATGGGTCAGCGCTGTCCACAGCAGACAAGGATTCAGGGATGGGCCCGTTCTCCATCCCTGATCATGGGTTTCTCTTTGGGCCAGGTCTTATGAGCTCTCAGAAAAGCCATCACACCCAAGATAGCTCAGCTACCCCGAACAGCATAAAATTAGCAGGATGGCTTCTGAGGTAGTGCTGGAAACAGAAAAAGTCTTAATAAAAGGTAAAATAAAGCTCTTTCAGAGAAAAACCCAAGCCAGGGGCAAGAGGTTCTTGCTCCTTCTAAACACTTCACAAAAGCAATTATTACCTTAAAGAGCTCAACCACCAGAAGAGCATAAAATTATCAGGATGGTTTCTGAGGTAGTGTTGGAAACAGAAAAAGGTAATGAAAATATTTTACTTTTAATAAAAGGTAAAATAACAAAGCTCTTACGGAAAAGGCAAGAGGTTCTTGCTCCTTCTAAAAGGAGCAATAATTGTTCCACAAAAGCAATTATTTCCTTAGATAGCTCAGCTACCCGGAACAGCATAAAATTATCAGGATGGCTTCTGAGGTAGTGTTGAAAACAGAAAAAGGTTTAATAAAAGGTAAAATAACAAAGCTCTTACGGAAAAAAGCCAAGCCAGGGGCAAGAGGTTTTTGCTCCTTCTAAAACACTCCACAAAAGCAATTATTTCCTTAAATAGCTCAGCTACCCAGAACAGCATAAAATTATCAGAATGGCTTCTGAGGTAGTGTTGGAAAGAGAAAAAGGTTTAATAAACGGTAAAATAACAAAGCTCTGTCAGAGAAAAGCACAAACCAGGGGCAAGAGGTTCTTGTTTCATCTAAACACCCCACAAAAGCAATTATTTCCTTTGTTCTCTTCTTTTTCTAGTGAATTACCTAGGCAGGACCTTTTGGCCTCTGTCCAATTGGCAACCCCAGGTTTGAGGTGAAGTCTCAAAGGTCCTATGAGGTGTCTTTTTACAAATTGAGGATAAAAACTTCTGGGTTTTTTTCGTTTTTAAGCAGACAAAGGAGAATTTAGTCACTCTGTCACATTCCTACACACTGAGAACACCGGCTGCTTCAGTCCCTAAACAGAGTGTCTTAGATTGAAAAGGGGACTAAATGGGGCGTCTTGGATTAAAGTGGGAATATTCCTGCCTTGTGTAAATCCCTGTCCTGGTTTAGGGAGTGGTTGGAACTGGCTTTGTCCTGAGATGTCACCACAGCGACCTTTGGAATCTCACCCAAGGCAAGTAAGATACTCTCAGGAAACACCCCTAGCAAAAACCTGGCCAAAATGCCGAGACATCCATCCCCTTCCCCTTGTGTCCTCTCCACGCTGGATTCTCCCCAGAGAGGAGGTGAGGACCCCCAAACTCTCCAGTCCCACCTCCAAGTATGGCACAGCAGCAGATGAGAACACATCCACCCAGTCCTGGCTTGTTTGGGGGTTGACCAAGCTGATGTCTGCTATTCCAGCCTGGTGATGGATGGGAGACTCCATATCTCAGAGAACCAGGCTGGTGGGAAACGGAGCCAAAAGTAGGTTCTGTTTGTAACACACTGGGATAAGGTGGTGGCAAAGGGCAGCCCAGGTGCTTTCAGCAGGATGGAAATCCCTCCCAAGTGCCTGGCTGCTGAACCCCACACTTGGGGACAGAGGGATGACCAGTTCAGGGGTCAGGAGGTGATTTTTCCCAGAGCACATTCCACATATAGAGGAAAAATGTGCATTGGCTGGATCACATCAACGATCACAGAACGCTGTTCAAGGAGGTGCTGTGTCCTTCACAAGGATCTCCTCCTCCTCCTGCCAGATTCCATTCCACCCTTTTTCTCCCATTCTCTCCCATCCCAAACCATCACTGGGGTGGTGGCGTGGCTGTGGAACAAACCAACACCTCACAGTACAGGCTGATTCAAACTATCCATGGGAATTGAGCACCAGGACACACCGGTCCATCCCACCAGCTGGAGAGATGTCTCTGGATCTGGCAGGAGCCTGGATGCGTCCTGTTCCCAGTGCTGGGAGCACACAGCCCTGGAAACAGCACTGGATATCCTGGGATATCCCTGAACAGCTTGGGATGGTGGGAGGTCTCCCTGCCCACAGCAGGGGGTGGAGCAGGATGGACTTTTAGGTCCCTTCCCACCCAAACCATTCCATTCCCAACCATTCCTTCCCACCCAAACCAAGGAGCTGCTTCAGTCCTCAAGCTGCATCCTGGGTCCTGAAGCCCTGGTGATGCCTCAGGTTTGGTTTTTCTATTTCTCACATTCTGTGCTGCTTTAGTGTGTGTCTGGGCTTCATATTATGGGATGGTGAGCTCTGTGTACAGAGCAGGGAGGCAAAACAATTCCTGCTCCAGCTGGGCACCAAGGACAAATCATCCAAATCTCAGGCCCAAGAGCACAAACAATGTGGAATGAAGAGAGAAAAACAAGCAGGGTGGGACTGCATGGGCTAAAGCTGGAATGGGACAATGAACTTTAGTATGCAAATGGAGCAGAACTGATCACAGTGAGAGACCCTGTGAGCGGTCTTGGATTTTGTGACCATTTTGGTTCATCTTGGGTGCAGCCCTGGCTGGGCTAGTGGTGCCCAAGGTGGATCCATGAAGGAGATCCTTTAAATAAATTCCTACTTTATTCTTTAGCTCTGTCCAGTCTCTGTTCTAGCTCAGCTTTCTCAAGGCATCAGTGCTGGAGTGCTGGAGCTGAATCCCACCATCCCTAATGGCACCAGGACCAGCTCCAGGTGGAAGGAAGGGACAGATCCCGCCTGCCACAGCCCAAATTCCCACTCACCCTCACGATGTAGACTCGGACCAGCACGTTGATGGGGTCATTGCTGGGGATCCCCTGGAACATCCCAAAGGTGGGGTCGTATCCTGCCTCCTTGCTGATGTCATCAGGGAGTGGTACTTTGTAGACACACATGGAGCCCTGGTGTGAGGGAGAGAATGAACCAACTGAGTCCTGCTGTCCAGGGCCTCCAGGGAGGCAAACCCACCCCAAAACACCCTCCCCAAAATCCTGGCCAGAATTCCTAACCACTCACCTTGAACCTCCCCACTATCCGTTCCTCCTCCGTGGCGTTGTCGTCGTTGTCCCCAATCTTCCCCCGCAGCAGGTTGAAGGTGTGCAGCCAATCCTCAAAGTTGTCAAACTCTGATTCCAGCTCTTTATTGAAGACCTGAGATTAAAAAAAAAAAAAAACCCAAACATTTAAAGGAGGGAGTTTGGGATAAAAACAAAGGTGAGCAAAAGATGTGGAGGGTACTTAATCAGCTTTAATCCGCTCAGAAGGAGCGAGGGACAGGACAAAGGGAAACGGCCTCAAGATGTTTCAGAGAGCTTCAGATTGGATATTGGGAATAATTTCCTCATGGAAAGGGTGGTCAGGCCTTGGAAGGGGCTGCCAGGGAGGTTTAGAGTGCCCATCCCTGGAGGTGTCCAGGAAAGGCCTGGATGTGGCACTCAGTGCTCTGGACTAGGGACAAGGTGGGGATCAGTCACAGGTTGGACTCGATTGTCTGGGAGGACTTTTCCAGCTTCAGAGATCCTGGGATTCTGTGAACATGGACGCCTCAGCTCCCAGTGGTTAATTTTTCAAGGAAGGAGAAGGATCTCCAGCATTATTGAGTTGGAAAAAGGGAATCTTGGTGTAATGGGTGGGGCCGTTGTTCCCCCTCTGTGCAGGATCCAGGTCTAAATGCCATCTGAACCCCAGAACCACAGGTGACAGGAATCCTGAGAAATCCTTGGGATCACTGAATCAGAGCCCACCCCTGTCCTGAATCCTCTCTGGGTCAGCAGGAAAACTCTCTCTTGGAGCTGGGACACCTCCAACGTGCCCAGGGATGAGCCTATCCCAGGACAACCCCTTTTCCCATGACCTCCAGCTGAAGAGAGGCTGGGAAGCTTCATCCCAAGATAAATCCCTAGGAGAGATGTCCCAAGGCACATCATCCCCACAATTAGGTACTTCCTTAGAAGCACCCCCAGTACCTTGAGTTCATCGATCTTCTGCTTGTTCTTCTTCTCAGGGAGCTCCGGGACTGGCTGCTGCTTCTTTTTCTTGTCATCTTTGGGTGCCTTGGACTTGTCTTTGTCTTTGTCCTTGTCCTTATCCTTGTCCTTGTTCTTCACCTGGGCCTTGGAGCCTTACATGGGAGAGTCACCAAGTTTGGCGTCACTCTTAGTCCGGGGAGGAACAGTGCAGAGGGAGGAGATGGAAAGGAGGGAGGGAGGGAGGAGGGAAGGAATGGAAATGAGGGTGAGGAGAGGTGGGGGAGATGTGGTAGGGCTTGGATAAGGTCCTTCAAAGAAGAGAAGCATGAAAGCTGCCAGCTGCCGCTGCCTGCAAATTCCATCCCAGCCCTGCCCTCTCTATCCTTGGCTCTGGATCGCAGCATCCCCATCAGCCTTGAGTTCTCTGTGCAGGGAATTCCAGGGCTGACCTGAGCAGGAATCACTTGGAGGACCACAAAACATCACTTGGAGGACTACAGAACATGGGCAGAGCCCTCTGACAACAGTGACAAAACCTGGTCCTGCCCACAGCAGGAATGGTGCGGCCAGCAGGAGCAGGGAGGTCATTCTGTCCCTGTACCTCGCACTGGTGAGGTCACACCTTCAGTGCTGTGTCCAATTGCGGTCCCTCAGTTTGGGAAAGATGTTGAGAACCTGGGGAGTGTCCAGAGGAGGCAACGAGGCTGGAGAGGGGCTGGGAACACAAACCCTGTGAGAAACCACTGAGGGAGCTGGGGGTGTTCAGCCTGGAGAAAAGGAGACTCAGGGGTGTCCTCATCACCCTCTACACCCCCCTGAAAGGTGCCTGTGCTCGGGTGGGGCTGGGCTCTTTCTTCAGGAACTGGCAGAACCAGAGTACACAGCTTTAAGCTGTGCCAAGGGAAATCTAGGTTGGAGATCAGGAAAAAGTTATTTACAGAAAGGATGATAAAATTCTGGAATGTTCTACCTGGGGGGGTGGTAGAATCACCATCCCTGGGTGTGTTTAACAAAGCCTGGATGTGGCACTGAGTGCCAGGGTTGAGTTGAGGCATTGGGGATGGGTTGGACTTGACGGTCTTGAAGGTTTCTTCCAACCCAGTGATTCTGGGAATTCTGGGAATTTTGGGAGTTCCTGGGGACCAGGGAGTTGGTGGAGTCCCCATCCCTGGATGTATTTAGCAGAAGCCTGGATGTGGCACTGGGTGCCAGGGTTGAATTGAGGTGCTGGGGCTGGGTTGGACTCAATGATCTTTAAGGTCTCTTCCAACCCAGTGATTCTGTGAATCTTGGGAATTTTCTTCCTCCTACCAGAGACTTCTCCTGCTTTATGGAGCCTGAGGTGTGGAACCCCAGCCTGGGAATACAGAGGGGACAGTGCTTGATGCTGCTGCCCTTGGATTGTCCAGGACCAGCTGTAGCCACCGTTCACCAGAGTCTCGTTTGGAGCAACCCACCAGCCACAGAAAGCTGGGAAGAGGCTGCTGGAAAAGGTGGATTCAAGGGAAAATCCTTCCCCTCTCTGCAATCCCTGTCCCTTGGTGTCTCTGCCAGCTTTCATGAGGGCTGGACATTATCCAGTGATGGGAAGTGACAGACAGACAGATGGAAAAACATGGATGAGAAAAGGGGGAAGGAGTGGGAGAGCCAAGGGAAATGGATCATTCTAAAAAGAAATAAAACCCCAGAGGACACCAGTGCAAGCCCAGAAGGACCTGCTCAGAGTTTTCTCCAAGCTCAGCAAGGCAAGACCTCATTTTTCCTGGGATACAAAAATTGATCTTCCAAAATAAACCAGGCTCAGAATTTTACTCAGCCGAAGGATTTTGCATCATCTGGGCACTACAACAACCCCCTGTCATGGGACATGGAGCATATGGAGAGCAAGGGTGGAATTCCTCAGGGATACCCTTCCCAGCCCTGCTGGTGGCATGGCCAGATGGACAAAGTCACCCTTGACCAGCCCCTCCCAGGATTCTTGGCTGGCAAAAAAAAAAAAGGAAAAGAAGCCCACCTGACCTACAGACCCAAATTCCTTCAGAGAAAAACACATTTATGGCGTCATTCATCTCATAATTTTATAAAATTATAATAAGTGAAAAATAATATATATTGTATAAAATTATATAAATTGATAAGTTAGGTAAGAGAACTTGCCCTAAATTGTGAATTTGTATTCACTGCCCACATTAGGACAACAGACAAAGAGTTCAACATGGAGGGAAAAACCCTGCAAAAACCCACAAAAATCAACCTGTTTTGGGAAAACACAACACACTGGAAGTGTCTGGTTTTTTTGGAGAGCTGAGGCAGATTCTCAGAGGGATGTCCAAGCACCAAGAGGAATCCTGATCCCACCTTTCCCTGCCATGTTCCTGTGATTTTATAAAATGATAATAAGTAAAATATAATATATAATGTATAAAATTATATAAATAGATAAATTAAGTGAGAGAACTTGCCCTAAATTGTGTATTTGTCTTCACTGCCCGCATTAGGACAGCAGACAAAGAGTTCAACATGAAGGGAAAAACCCTGCAAAAACCCACAAAATTCGACCCTTTTTGGGAAAACACAACATGCTGGAATGTTGTTGTGTTGTGCTTTTTGTGGAAGTGTCTGGTTTGTCTGGAAAGCTGAGGCAGATTCCCAAAAGGATGTCCAAGCACCAAGAGGAATTCTGGTCCCACCTTTCCCTGTCGTGTTCCTGTGATTTTATAAAATGGATAATAAGTAAAATGTAATATATAATATATAATATATAATGCATAAAATTATATAACTTGATAAATTAGGTGAGAGAACTTTCCCTAAATTGTGTATTTGTCTTCACTGCCCGCATTAGGACAGCAGACAAAGAGTTCAACATGAAGGGAAAAACCCTGCAAAAACCCACAAAATTCGACCCTTTTTGGGAAAACACAACATGCTGGAATGTTGTTGTGTTGTGCTTTTTGTGGAAGTGTCTGGTTTGTCTGGAAAGCTGAGGCAGATTCCCAAAAGGATGTCCAAGCACCAAGAGGAATTCTGGTCCCACCTTTCCCTGTCGTGTTCCTGTGATTTTATAAAATGGATAATAAGTAAAATGTAATATATAATATATAATATATAATGCATAAAATTATATAACTTGATAAATTAGGTGAGAGAACTTTCCCTAAATTGTGTATTTGTCTTCACTGCCCGCATTAGGACAGCAGACAAAGAGTTCAACATGAAGGGAAAAACCCTGCAAAAACCCACAAAAATCGATCCTTTTAGGGAAAACACAACACACTGGAAGCGTCTGGTTTGTCTGGAGAGCTGAGGCAGATTCTCAGAGGGATGTCCAAGCACCAAGAGGAATCCTGATCCCACCTTTACCTGCCATGTTCCTGTGATTTTATAAAATGATAATAAGTAAAATATAATATATAATGTATAAAATTATATAAATAGATAAATTAAGTGAGAGAACTTGCCCTAAATTGTGAATTTGTCTTCACTGCCCGCATTAGGACAGCAGACAAAGAGTTCAACATGAAGGGAAAAACCCTGCAAAAACCCACAAAATTCGACCCTTTTTGGGAAAACACAACACACTGGAAGTGTCTGGTTTGTCTGGAGAGCTGAGGCAGATTCCCAGAGGGATGTCCAAGCACCAAGAAGAATTCTGGTCCCACCTTTCCCTGCCATGTTCCCTCTCTCTCTCCCAGCCTTACCCTCTCCAATCTCCATCTCCTCCTTCTCCTCTGCTTCTGCCGCGGCCGCTTCCTGCTGCCGGAGTTGCTGGGGGAGAAAGGAAACCACTGGATATTAGGAACAATTTTTTCCTGGAAAAGTTGCCCATGGCAGTGGTGGAGTTCCCATCTCCAGAGGGATTTGAAGCCATGTGGATGTGGCACTTGGGGACAGAGTGGTGGCCTTGGTAGTGCCAGGGAATGGTTGGACTCGATGGTCTCCAAGGGCTTTTCCAGCCTGAACAATTTTGGGATTCCATAATTGCTGGGACAATTTTGGGATTCCATAATTGCTGGAACCCAGGTCATAGGGAATGTTTTTCTGCCTGTCCTGAGAATTCCTGATCCCCAGGAGAACACTGCTTTTAATATTTGTCTGTGGAAAAAGCTTCCAAGACTTTGGGATGGATTGGAATCTATGAGTGTGTGAAATAGATAATAGTGAAGTTTATCACAGGGTGAAAAATTTAAGAGTTTTGGGTTTTTACTATGAAGGTAGATAGAAAACAAGATGGAGGATTTTGGGTGCTGTCTGATCTCCTTCTTGTCCTTCATCTACTCCATTTTCTGCAGTGTTGGTGGCACAGAGTGATTGGTTAGAAAGAACAACAATGCAGATGTTGCATCAACAGACAAATAATTAATTATTGGTAGAAAGGTAGAAATGAAATACGTTCTAAGAGTTAATTGGACAAAATAGCTTTAAAAGACCTTCAGCCTGTGTGCCTTGTGACTTTTGGTGCTTTCTCTTTGCATGCTAAGTCTGAGATGTAGATGGGCGTGCTGAACTTTTGATAAGAGAAAAATAAACAACAGTCTGAAGACTGAAAAACCAAAAAGTCCTGTTTGTCTCTCAATTCTGGCACAGAACTTTTTGGGGTATCCCCATCAGGAGGATCCTCAGGGCGGGGTAGAGGGTTTCCACACTTTATGAAGCACAGCCCCAAGGCTTTGGAAGGAGCTGGAATTAGGGGAGACCTCTCAGGAAGGGAACCATCTCCCCTGGATACCCCTCCCTGCTGCTCTTCACTCACCTCTTTCATTGTCTCAATGGAAGCAAAGTACTTGGACCACCAGTCCAACATGCTCTCATCTGGCTCCTCCTCCTCCACTTCCTCCCCACCTCCTCCTCCTGCTCCTCCTCCTCCTTTCTTCTTCTTCTTCTTTTTCTCCTTCTCTTCCTCGGTCTGAAGGGACAAGGGAAGCACAGACAGGGAAGGGGAGGGATCAGGTGAGAGGGAATTGTTTCTGGAAGTACAAAATTGAAGAACCTGAGGAGGGAGAACCCTCCCAGGCTTGGGAGCCTCATGAACTTTCTCCCTTTCACAGCCACAGAACACCTAAGGGTGACCAAGGTTTTGGAGAAAGTGCCAGAAGCATGGAATGGTTTGGGTGGGAAGGGACCTTAAAGCTCATCCAATTCCAATCCTGACACCTTCCACCATCCCAGGTCATTCCAAGCCCTATCTAACCTGGCCTTGGATGCTTCCAGGGATGGGGCAGTCCCACAACACCTTCACATTTCCATCATCCTATTTATCCGAGAATTTCCCAGGCTACATCTCTGGAATCTTCCATGGCAAGAGTCAAACTGTGCCCAGCAAAGCACCTTGGGTCCTCTTGGTGGGGAAAGGGAACCTTTCCCAGCTGGTACCTGGTTGTGGTGGGTATATCCAGCATCCCTCCCCCTGTCCTGGGGCAGCTGGGATGAGAAGTCCTTGGACAGCTGGGATGAGAAATCCTGGCCCAAAAGAGCTCCCCAGACTGCAGGGGTGAGGTCACTGCCACATCCCTTGAGAGGACAGTGAGCTGTGTCTGTCGTGGGACAGAGGGGTGATGTCCCTGCCTGGCTCGGGTTGAGGAGGGTGCCTGGTCCATCAGAAGTGGCATGGAAGGGCTGGAGAGGGAGCAGGGAGTTGGGAGCAGGGACGCAGAGAAGATCCATCACTTACCACGTCCACCTTCACCACTGCATCGGAATTCTGCCGTCCCGGGATGGAAGGGAACAGAGAGAGGGAGAGCAGGTTAAGGACACACCCTCAGCTGAGTGCAAATCATCATTCCCAGGGTGATTTGGGTGGGAAGGGACCTGAAAGTTCATCTCATCCCACTCCCTGCCATGGGCAGGGACACCTCCCACTATCCCAGGTTGCTCCAAGCCCCATCCAACCTGGCTTTGGACACTTCCAGGGCTCCAGGGGCAGGCACAGCTTCTCTGGGAATTCCATCCCAGCCTCTCTCCACCCTCCCAGGAAACAATTCCTAATTCCCAAGATCCCATCCAGCCCTGTCCTCTGGCACTGGAAACCATTCCCTGTGTCCTGTCCCTCCATGTCTTGTCCCCATTCCATCCCCAGGTCTCCTGGAGCCCCTTCAGGTCCTGCAAGGGGCTCTGAGCTCTCCCTGGATCCTTCTCCTCTCCAGGTGAGCATCCCCAGTTCTTCCAGCCTTGCTCCAGAGCAGAGGGGCTCCAGCTCTTGGAGCATCTTGGCAGGAATCTGTTTTTGTGGAGGAAGCTCTGGAGCAGAAGGGCGGGAGAAGGAGTCGAAATTCCCATTCTGGGCACAAAAATGGGCACAGGCACACTGCCTCCGCAATTCAGGCTGAAATCCTTCAGAAATCTGTAATTCCATGAGGAAGGAGGTGCTGCCACACAGATACTCACAGCTTCCAGCTTCACCATCGTATCCATCTTCTTGATGGGGACCTCAGGTTCCATGTTGACCACGATCTCCCCTGTGGGGCGAGAGCGATGGGCCCTGCTGGTCATGGCCAGGTAGCCGTTGAGGTGTTTGGCTGGACAGAGGACAGAAAAGGAGAAAGAACAAGGGAGAGGGACAGTGTAGAGGAGAAACCAACAGTTCAGGTGAGATTCTACAGGATTCAGGTCAGAAAGTGAGAATTTAGGCAAGATTTTACAGGATTCAGGCCAGAAAGTGAGAGTTCAGGTGAGATCCTACAGGATTAAGGCTAGAAATTGAGAGTTCAGGTGACATCTTACAGGATTCAGGCCAGAAATTGAGCTCGGGTGAGATGCTACAGGATTCAGCCCAGAAACCAAGAGCGTAGGTGAGATCCCACAGGATTCAGGCCAGAAAGTTAGAATTTAGGCAAGATGTTCCAAGATTCAGGTTGGGAACTGAGATTTCAAGTGAGATCCCACAGAATTCATGCCAGAAACTGGGAGTTCAGTTGAGATCCTACAGGATTCAGGCCAGAAATTAATCTCTGGTGAGATCCTACAGGATTTAGGCCAGAGCACAGTGGGACCACCTTGTTTGGAGCAGTGGAAATGAGCACGGAGCCTCCAGCAGGACCAAAATCCCACCAAAGAGCAAAGGAAGGTGGAAGAAAAGCAGCAAATATCCAAAGGAGAAGAGGCAGAGAAGATTGTCCTGAAAGCCTCTGCTGGCTCAGACACAGCCCCTGGTCCAGGTTGAGGGATTAAGAATGGGATCCTGCTGGAAAGGGCAGTAGGGATTAGGAATGGGATCAGACTGGAAAGAGTGGAAGGGATTAGGAATGGGATCATATTGGGAAGGGGAGCATGAATTATGAGTGTGGCCAAATCCTGTCCCATTCCTGAGGAACATCTGGGGACTTAAACTCTGAAGATGCAGAGATGTTGGAAGTGAACCTTGTTGGAGCTTAGGGTATAGGCAACATATTTTTGTTTATTTTTAGAAGTTTTGATTTTTAGGAGAACACTGCTTTTAATCTTTGTTTATGGAGAAAGTTTCTAAGACTTTGGGATGAATTGAAATTTATGAGTGTGTAAAATAGATAGTAGGAATTTGTAAGTGTGTAAAATGGATAGTTTATTGTAAGATAAGAAACAGAGTTTTGGATTTTTAGTATGGAGGTGGGTAGGAGCTAAGGTGAAGGATTTTGGGTCTTGTTTGATCTCCTTTGCATTTTTAATTTATTCTGTTTTCTTATAGCATTGGGAGTATAAAGTGATTGGTTAGAAAGAATCAGAATGTAGATATGTAGGTAAACAAATAATTAGTCATTGGTAGAAAAGTAGAAATAAAGTACGTTTTAAGAATAAGTTAAATAAAATAGTTTTTAAAGACTTTAAATTTGTGTGTTTTGTAAATTTTAGTGGTTTTTTTTAATATGCTAAGTCTAAGATGTAAATAGTGTATATAAATATATAGTGCATAGATAGATATATCCATATAGGTAGATATATAGATATATAGTGTATATATAAATAGTGTATAGAATTTTTAATTAGAGAAAAATAAACAATAATTTGAGAATCAAAAGACTAAAAATCCTATTTGTTTTTCACTTTTACCACAAAAAATTTTAGGGCCGTCCTCACACCACTTGGAACCACAAAACTGCTGAAGTTGGGGTTTTCTTGGAGTTCTGGACCCAAAACCAGAATTTCTGTGGGTTAGCCAACCATCTCATGGTCTCACAGCCCATCCCACCTCCCTCTTTTCCCCACGGATGACCCAGACCAGTTAGGGTTTTCTTAGAGTTCTGGATCCAAAACCAGAAATTCTGCAGGTAAGCCAACCATCTCATGGTCTCACAGCCCATCCCACCTCCCTCTTCTCCCCGTGGACATCCCAGACCAGGTCCCTGTGTCCCAATCCTGGTACCTGCCATGTTCCACTGCTGGGCTTTCTTGTCGGGCGGGCGGTAGATGAACTTGCGGAGGGAGCTGACGGTGTGGGAGCCCACCAGGGTGTAGCGCCCGAAGGCGCGGCAGTCCACCACGCGGATGTTCAGGGGCGGGTGCAGCAGCTCGTTCTCAGGGAGATCCTGGAGAGCAGGACAGGGACGGTCATCAGGGAATGGGAGTGCGTGGTTTGGGGGTTGGGAAAGGCAGGTGGGATTGGGAATGGGATTGTGCTGGGAAGGGGAGTAGGGGTTAGGAATGGGATCATATTGGGAAGGGAGTAGGGATTAGGAATGGGATTGTGCTGGGGAGTAGGGATTAGGAATGGGATCGTGCTGGGAAGGGCAGTAGGGGTTAGGGATGGGATCATATTGGGGAGGGAGTAGGGATTAGGAATGGGATTGTGCTGGGGAGTAGGGATTAGGAATGGGACCGTACTGGGAAGGGCAGTAGGGATTAGGAATGGGATCAGAGTGGGAAGGGAGTAGGGATTAGGAATGGGATTGTGCTGGGGAGTAGGGATTAGGAATGGGATCATATTGGGAAGGGAGTAGGGATTAGGAATGGGATTGTGCTGGGAAGGGCAGTAGGGGTTAGGAATGGGATTGTATTGGGGAGTATGGATTAGGAATGGGATCATGCTGGGGAGAAGGGGTTAGGAATGGAATCCTGCTGGAAAAGGCAGTAGGGATTAGGAATGGGATCAGAGTGAGAAGAATGGTCAGGATCAGGAATGGGATCACACTGGGAAAAATAGTAGGGATTAGGAATGGGATCAGAGTGGGAAGAATGGTCAGGATCAGGAATGGGATCACACTGGGAAAAACAGTAGAGATTAGGAATGGGATCATACTGGGGAGTAGGGATTAGGAATGGGATCAGACTGGGAAAAACAGTAGAGATTAGGAATGGGGTCATGCTCAGAAGGAAAAAGGGGATTGGGAATGGGATCATACTGGGAAGGGCAATAGGAATCAGGAATGGGATCCTGCTGGGAAGGGCAGTAGGGATTAGGAATGGGATCATGCTGGGAAAAACAGTAGAGATTAGGAATGGGATCATACTGGGGAGTAGGCATTAGGAATGGAATCTTGCTGGGCAGTTAGGATTAGGAATGGGATCATGCTGGGAAGGGCAGTAGAGATTAGGAATGGGATCATGCTGGGAAGGGCAGTAGGGACCAGAACTGGGATCATGCTGAAGGAAGAAGCCCTGAGCTGCTCCAGAAATATGTGGCTTGGGAGCTCTCAGGTGAAGGAATGGTGTCCGTGTGCTCTATTGTTTTGGGAAAACTGGAGTAAAGGGCTTGGAGCCATGGTGGGCTCCAGAAATTCTGGGTTCCAGCTGAGGGATCAGAGGGAAGGGCCACACTCACCACCTCGAACCACTTGACCAAAGTGCTGAAGTTGGGGTTTTTCTTGTAGTTCTGGATCAGGGCAGACTGGACGCCCTTCCCAGCACACTCGATGTCCACACGGGGTCGGTCCACCTGGGCCAGGTTCACTCTCTTCAGGTCCCTGAGGCCCCAGAACAAGATCTAGGGCACGAGGAGGAGGAGGGAGCATGTGAATGTGAGAGGGATGATCCCTGGGAACTGGTTCTCCATGGAAAGGGATCCCACTGCTGATGTCATCACAGGGCAGTGGTGGATCCCTGAGGTGTCTCCTCCTGACACCCTGCAGCCCAAAGTCTCCAGCCTGCTGCCCTTGGCTTTTCTCCTTTTCTGGCCTTTTCCTGCCCCTGGGAACCCAGCTCTATCCATCTGTGGTGGCTCTGGATCCAGCACTGCCATCACTTTGTCCCTATGGGATCAGTGTCATGGAGGAAACTTCCCTATCCCTATCTGGGATAACAGACTGCCACCATCCAGAATTCCCCAAAACTGAGATTTCCGCAACTCCTTATACCCCATGGCTGTATTCAAATTGTGAGAAACATTTATTGTGATGCAAACGTGCGGAAAACCAGGGCCAAAATCTATCTGGAGACCTGGTCAGTGGCACCTCACCTGAGCAGAGACACTTTCACCCAGGGCTGAGATGTGCCCTGAACACCTCTGTGGGCATTGCCTGGGTCATGGATGGCCACCAGGATCTCCAAGGGACACATCACAGAATCATGGAAACACTTGGAAAAGCCCTCCAGGACCATTGAGTCCAATCTGTGACCTGTCCCCACCTTGTCCCCAGCCCAGAACACTGAGTGCCACATCCAGGCCTTCCTTGGACACCTCTAGGGATGGGCACTTGCACTCCAAACCTTCCCTGGGCTGCCCCTGCCAAGACCTGACCACCCTTTCCATGCAGAAATCCCTCCTGATGTCCAACCTGCCCTGGCCCAGCCTGAGGCCATTTCCCCTTGTCCTGTCCCTGTTCCCTGGCTGTCCCCTCCTGTCAGGGATTTGTGCAGAGCCACAAGGTCCCCCCTGAGCCTCCTTTTCTCCAGGCTGAGCCCCTTCCCAGCTCCCTCAGCCCCTCCTAGGGCTCCATTCCCTTCCCAGCTCCCTCAGCCCCTCCTGGGGCTCCATTCCCATCCCAGCTCCATTCCCTTCCCTGGACACGCTCCAGCCCCTCCAGGTCTCTCCTGGCAGGAGGGGCCCAGAGCTGCCCCCAGCACTGGAGGTGCCCCAGCAGTGCCAGCACAGGGGATGTGCCCACACTATTTTGGATACAAAATTCTCTTTTAGATATCCATGGATACACAAGGGTCTTCCCATCCTTGTCGCCTGAGGTTGATGGGACGGAGAACACCTGAGCTATGGGATTACTTTGGGAGCAGATGATCCAGCTCCATGTCCATCTCTAACATTCCCTGAGCTGCATCTCAGCCCAGGTGCTGCTCACTCACTGTCTAGCCCAGGTTTGACAGCAAGGAATGATCCAATTCCCTGAGTTTCCTGGATTTTTTAGGGATGCTGCAGCCTGGTTCCCAGAACAGCCACCATGGACAGATCCTTGACTCCCAGTTCCCTTCTACCCTTCCAACACCCTTGGAGATGTTATCCTGCTCCACAATGCTCCACATGGACATTGGTTACCTCCACTCTGTATCTGCTCAGCACTGGCCGAATTCCCAGCGGCACCGGCAGGATGGGACCTCGGTCCATGTCCGTGGGGCCGTCGATGGGGGGCAGGTCTGATTTACCCCCAGGGCCGATCTGGAAGAGATGGATCACAGGTTAGGATCTGCTCCTCTGAGCTGCTGGGAAGCAGTTTTTGGTCCTTCTCAAAGAATTGTGGAATCAGAGATTGGTTTGTGTTGGAAGGGACCTCAAATATCAGCTCATTCCAAACCCTGCCACTGATTCCAGAGGGAGTTTGGCCATGTCTCAGCTGGATCATCTGGTCCCAGTTGTTGGATCTGGGGTGTCTCAGAGGGCTGAGAGCCCAGGGCAGGAGCTTTGGGAAGAGGAAATCACAGGAGCAGAAGGTGGTGGGAGTTCCACACAGAACAGTCCCCAGAGCAATCCAAATTTCTCAGCCCACCAATGCAGCCCATCCCAGGGCTGTTCCACCCTGGAATTGCATCTGCAGGGCTGTGTGTGAGGAAATGGAGATGTGGTCCTAGAGCTCAACCCAGAGCAGGTTTAAGGTCCCATTTCCAGCCCAGGGCTCAGTAAAGAACAAATATCACAGGTGAGCTATTCCCTCAGTCCAAGGAAAACTAGAAGGAAAGGGCTTGGATGAGCACCTGCCCTGGCAGAAAAGGAGGTGGGAAAAGCATTTCAGTGGATGGAACACGAGGCACAAAAGTGGAAGAATTTAACTCTGGTACTGCCCCCTGCCATGCGGTTGGAATTCAATGGTCTTTAAAGTCCATGCCACCTTTCCAGGTGGCTCCAAGCCCCATCCCACCTGGCCTTGGACCTTTCCAGATGTCTCTGATGAGCAACAAGTGGTTGATCATCCAAGGGGAAATACAAGGGTCCAGCAGACCAATGACCAGGCGAATAGGGGGGCAGTTTTTCCTGGTTATTCAGTTACCCAATTCTCTGTAAGTTAACCCCTCTCCCTTCCAACCCTACATCCATTCTTTCCCATCCCTTTGTCCCACTGGTACCTGGAGCAGCTCGAAGGCAGCCAGCAGGTCCCCGGCTGTGGCGTTGCCGCGGTAGATCTGGTAATATTCCAGCTGCGGTGGGAAGCGTGGCGGGCAGTACTCCTCATCTGACATCTTCACCACTGGCTTGGCAAATGTCCGGCCCATGAAGTCGGCTTTTCCCTAGGGAAAGAACCATTGGGGTTGAGGTTCCAACATGGGAATTCTAAATTTAGCCCTGTGGTTCTCTCCAGGAGAATTTGAGGTTCGGAATCCAACATGAGAATTCCAAAAGTAGCCCCATGGTTCTCTCCAGGAGCACTTGGGGTTGGGGGTCCAACATGAGAATTCCAAGATTAGCTCTGTGGTTCTCCTCAGGATCACTTGGAGTTGGGGATCCAACATGGGAATTCCAAATTGAGCCCCATGGTTCTCCCCAAAAGCACTTGGGGTTGGGAATCCAACATGGGAATTCCAAAATCAGCCCTGTGAATCTCCCCAGGAGCACTTGGGTTTGGGGATCCAGCATGAAAATTCCAAAATTTGCCCTGTGGTTCTCCTCCAGGGCACTTGGGATTGGGGATCCAGCACAAAAATTCCAAATTAACCCTGCAATTCTCTCCATTGTGGTCGAAACAGGAATGGGATCAATACTCTGGCCTTGGGATGCCAAAGCTCAGGGAAAACTTTCAGTCCTGACTCCTTGAAGGAGGTTTGGGACAGCTGAATGTTGGGACAGCAAGGAGACCAGGGACGAGCACTTTTCCCAAATGGAAACCCTCCTTGGCTACAGCCTCTTTCTTCCCTCTCCAAAAACAAGATTCATCTAAGATTCATGAGCAGTAGAGGCTCCGTGGGAGATTTGGAAGGAGCATTCTCCATGGATCAGGGAAAAACTCCCCAAATCCTCTGCCTCCAAATCTGGAGAGATCCTGGCATCCAAACCACGCACAATTCCCTGGGATTTTCTCACCACAGTGTCCTGATCGTAGATCTCGATGACGATGATGGGAGGGTCATCCCGCATCTCGTGAGCTTCCCCGTACAGCTCCACGTTGTCGAACACCAGGAGCTGGTCCCAGGTCGGGCACAGGGTCTCATTGAGAACCTGGGGAAATGGGAGAGATTCCTACTGCTCCAGGAATGGACCAGGATCCTGGGAAAGGGTGGCAGGTGGGGTTGCTGTGTGTTTTTTGGATTGGGAATCACCCAGGGATTCTTCTGAGGAAGAAAATCCAATCGCAGATGAGCAGAGCTGGGTTATTCCCAGGCTTCCTAAAGCTTGGCAACCCTCGGACTGGGAAGGGAAGACTAAAAAATCACTTTAATATGACCCAGTTCTGCCTAAACTGGCAGGAAATCACTGGGAAACACAAGGAATCATAGAGAATCGTGGGGAATTGCAGCCACCAGGATGTGGGACATAAATTGGGAATGCGCTCCTGGGGAGAGATCTCCTGGAAACCAGCAGTGCCCAGTTCCAGAGCTGCTGGGCTCCTCCCACCACAGGAGCCCAGGACCAGCCTGATCCTCACTGATGGGATCTGTGCCACGGGAACTTGCAGAGCCAGCCATCCCCACACCCCCAGGAATGCCAGGAATGTTCACCTCGGTGCACTGGCTCTGGGAGATGAAGAAGACCCGAGCGAAGGGATCCGAGAGGCCGCTGCTGTCGGCTGCGAACAAACTCCTGGCTTGGTACATGTGGGCTCGCAGCTGGAACACCTGTTTCTCTGGAAGAGAGAGGGAGTGGGATGGGATGGGATGGGATGGGATGGGATGGCCTCTGGGATCCTGTCCATATATAGATGCTCGTGTTGAATCATAACTTTAAAGGGTTAAGATTTTAGCTGAGGGTTAGAACTAGTTCATATTGAAGTTAGATGCACCAACGATAGGTTAATGATTATTAGATGCTTAAGCTAAAGCTAATTGTTATATCATGAGCTCGTTTGTAGAAGGAAGTGGAGCGAGTGAATCATTATGGGAACATACTGTGTTGGGAAGGATGAAAATATGACAAGAAAGTCTCACAGATATGCATGCTTAGCAGAAGGATTTTTTGAACCTGTAGAATCTGAAGAAGTAATAGAGATGGAAGCAAGTTTTGATCTAGAAGAAAAGAATTGCTGAGCCTGTCTTACTGGATAACCAAGGAGCCAAAGGGTGTGAGAGTTAGAAGGGTTTTTATGGCTTAGAGCAAAGGATAAACCCATCTCAAACAAGATGTTTTTACCAAGCGGAAAAATAGCACAGGCAAACAAGATTGTCAATGTAGAAAAAAGGTCCCAGAATTTTCCACTGCAAAAACACTGAAAAACAACTTCTAGCTTAAACTGTAATGTACTAACTTTTAATGGTTGGAGAACAGTGACATGAATATCGTAATTATAGTAGTTATGATAGGCTATAGGTAAAAGTTAAGGTATAGATTTGTTCTACTGTATTAAGATGCTCAGCAAAGAAAAGTATATAATGCATTGTAACCAAAATTAAGGTATATAATGCATTGTAACCTAAACTAAGGGTTTCCAGGCCTGTCTGCAGCTGGAGCTGACATCTGTAGGCACAGGCTCTGCCACCCACGACCCTGGACTGCTGTGACATCTTGGATACAATAAACTGTATTTTGGAGAGCTGCCTGGAGTCCCACATCCCTCATTCTGGCTCTTACAGTGGCGCCCAACGTGGGGCATCATTAGCAAGAGTCTGAATGAGGAATGCGAGTCTCCAGGCCTGCTGCAGCTGGAGCTGACAGCTGCATGCACAGACTCTGCCACCCACAACCTGGACTGCTGTAACATCTTGGATACCATAAATTCCATTTTGAAGAGCTGCCTGAAGTCCTGCATCCCTCATTCTGGCTCTTACTGTGGCGCCCAACGTGGGGCACTATTAGTAAGAGCCTGAATGAGGGATGTGTTTCTGCAGGCCTGTCTGCAGCTGGAGCTGACAGCTGTGGGCACAGGCTCTGCCACCTGCGACCCTGGACTGCTGTAATGCCTTGGATACAATAAACTGCATTTTGAAGAGCTGCCTGGAGTCCTGCATCTCTCATTTAAGCTTTTACAGTGGCACCCAAGGTGAGGCACCATTAGTAAGAGCCTGAATGAGGGATGTGGGTCTCCAGGCCTGTCTGCAGCTGGAGCTGACAGCTGTGGGCACAGGCTCTGTCACCCATGACCCTGGACTGCTGTGACACTTGGATAAAATAAACTGCATTTTGGAGAGTTGCCTGGAGTCCCACATCCCTCATTTAAGCTTTTACAGTGGCGCCCAATGTGAGGTGCCATTAGTAAGAGCCTGAATGAGGGATGTGTTTCTGCAGGACTGCCTGCAGCTGGAGCTGACAGCTGCATGCACAGACTCTGCCACCCACAACCTGGACTGCTGTAACATCTTGGATACCATAAATTCCATTTTGAAGAGCTGCCTGAAGTCCTGCATCCCTCATTCTGGCTCTTACTGTGGCGCCCAACGTGGGGCACTATTAGTAAGAGCCTGAATGAGGGATGTGTTTCTGCAGGCCTGTCTGCAGCTGGAGCTGACAGCTGTGGGCACAGGCTCTGCCACCTGCGACCCTGGACTGCTGTAATGCCTTGGATACAATAAACTGCATTTTGAAGAGCTGCCTGGAGTCCTGCATCTCTCATTTAAGCTTTTACAGTGGCACCCAAGGTGAGGCACCATTAGCAAGAGCCTGAATGAGGGATGTGGGTCTCCAGGCCAGCCTGCAGCTGGAGCTGACAGCTGTGGGCGCAGGCTCTGCCACCACAACCCTGGACTGCTGTAACATCTTGGATGTAATAGACTCCATTTTGAACAGCTGCCTGGAGTCCCACATCCCTCATTTCGGCTCTTACTCTACTGAAATCAGTAGAATAATGCCCAGCCCCTGGACTCTGTGTCAATCCATCATGAAGCAGGGGAGTTTGAATTGTGCCAGAGGGTCACAGAGACTTGACGAAGACCTTGCTGACTTCATCCCTGGGACCACTGACACAATTCTAGACCATTGACCCAATTCAAGAGAAGAACTGCACACTCGTGAAGGACTAATAACCTCATCTTAATACAAAGTGGCGATGGGGGGTGCTGGGGTTGTGCATATGTATTCATTTGGGAAATCAATAGAATGCAAAAATCCTTGTGGGGTGCGATCACGCATTTTGGGGACAACCTCCTTACTGCCCGCCAGCGTAATAAACACACCACTTTCTACCTTTGACTAATTAGAGAGTCTTTGTCCGTGATTTTTGGTTTTAATGATTCAGTATCCCCATTCATCTGTTTAGCCCAGAAATATTTTTTGCACCTTTAAGATTGGTTCTGAAGGCCAAGGTGGGGAAGAAGAAGTGTTCAATTTGTTTTCAGACACTGCGCTCACTCCTCCACATTCCTGCTCCTGGACTGTGCTGTCTGCGGGTGGACAGACAGCAGGACAGAGCTCTCCTTTGCCTTTAGTTAGTTTTCAGCTAGTTGAGGCAAAGTTCCCTGGACTGTGGTTTTTTCTTTTCTTTGGAGCTGTTTAAACCTGCTCTGGACTGAACACCCAGAGGAGCACCAGCAGCTCCACCAGCGGCCCACTGGGCTGGGCCTGGTCCGTGGTATTTGCAGTGCCAGAGGGACTGATAAGAGACTGAGTGAGCTGAGCTACAGCCCACAGAGGGACTTTCTGAGTCTGTCATCTCTTTTGGAGCAGTTTTATTGTTTGATATTGTTCATTCTTTGTGTGCTGGTTAATGCTTTGCCTGTTAAATAAATTTTTTTTTCCACTTTTTTCCAAGGAAATATTTTCCTGAACTGAATGGGGGAGGGGCCACTTAAATCTGCTTTCTAGAGGAAGCCCCTTTGGAGGTTCCCTCCTAGCTTTGTCCTAAACCAGGACAGAGCCCATCCAAGGCAAGTCTCAGGAGCCTGGATTTGCTTATGGCTGAAGGATCTCGAATCAAAGCATGAATCCCAAATGGATATGGAATTTCCTTGGCATCCTGCTTGTTGTGTGCACAATGCAAACTCTGAACAGGATTGATATGAGGGGGCACAATTCCCACCCCCATCTCTCATGGCACAACTGGAATGATGTCTCCCTTAGCTCCTGGAAGCCCTTGGAGCAGGGGGTGTCCAGCCAGGCTCCCTCCCACCCCCTCCATGCCCCATCCCATGGGAACTCCTTACTGGTGTACAGGAGGCTGATGGGTGGGAAGGAGGGCAGGTTTTGTCCTCGGGGGGTTTTCTTCTCCTCGAATCCACAGGGGAGGCCACTCAGGAAGTCCTTGCGCTGCTTGTTGAGGCCCAGCCACAGGTAGATCTCCATCTTGGCCTGGACTGTCCAGCCAGCAGGGCCAAAGCCCCTCTTCCCGGGGAGCTGAGCACAGGGAATGGAAGAGTTCACATGGATATCGGGAATATGGACAGACAGACCCCTCTTGGAACACCCAACCTCTTTGGGGCATTGTGCTGCTGTTCCTTAAACCCAAGGATCCTTTGGGATCGTGACACTGCTCTGGCTCAGGCATTGTCCTCTTCCCACTCTGGTTTCATTTTCTAGAGTTTCTTAGGTTGGAAATGCAAGGTGTGGCTGGGGGTGTGTATTCTATTTTCCATCTGTCAGAGACAGGGCAGTTATCCTCTGTTCATTGGGCAGTTTTCATTATCACTTCCACAACCAGTCCTCCCTCCAGGAGGTCTCTTCTGTTCATGGGCCATTCATTATTCATTATCTTCTGTTAATGGGCCAGTGAGTGTCCCTGCATGGCTGATAAAATTCCATCACCCTATTGGGAGATGCTCCACCCAGGGGGAGGAGCCAAGCATTCCTACCTGGATACAATCTGACTTTTGGAACATCACAGCAGCCTTTGCCTGCTGCATTCCCAGAGGAGCAGCTTTCTTCTCCCCTGCATTCCCAGAAGGAGCCCAGGCCCATCTCCAGCAGCCCTGGAGCTGCAGAGGAAAACTCCCCCCTTGTGCAGGATCCCTGCTGCAGCAGAACCACAGCTGAGCCACCGTGGAATGGGACTGTGCCACCACCCTGGTACACAGGGGGTCAGGGCCTATTCTGACTCTGTCAGTGTTGTTTTGTATTATTTTATTTTATTTTATTTTATTTTATTTTATTTTATTTTATTTTATTTTATTTTATTTTATTTTATTTTATTTTATTTTCTACCTTAATAAAGAATTGTTATTCCGGCTCCCATATCTTTGCCTGAGAGCCCTTTAATTTCAAAATTACAATAATTCAGAGGGAGGGGGTTAGCACTCTCTATTTTCAGGGGAGGCTCTTGCCTTCCTTAGCAGACATCCTTCTTTTCAAACCATGACACTAAGCCAGAAATTCTCTGAATTTCCAGCTGGATCAAACACCTCCCTCTTTCCAAACATTTCCCACTTACCAGAACTGGGTAAGGTCAGTGCCTCACCCTCCCTAGGAGCCGATTTCCACCCCGACCAGCAGAGTATGGATCACATTTCTCCAGTATTCAAACCCCATAAAAAATGGATACAACACTCTCATCCTCATCTCCCAAATTCCCTCCTCTTGGCTGCAGCTCCCTTGGGCCAGTGGAATCCTCACCTTGAGGAAAACCGTCTTCACTTTGGCGCAGTCCTTGCCCATCTCCTCGTCCACGATGGAGTACAGGATGTCCTTGGAAGGGATGCGGGCGTAGGCGATGCGCTTGTTGTTGCTCATCATCCAGATGAAAACGTCGGGAATCGTGTGCTGGGGCTGGGAATGCCACAGGAGAGCCCCATCAGTGCCCCAGCTCCAACCACTGAGGCACTGGTGGGGCTGGAGAGCTGCTGGAGGCAAATCCAACAGATTCCATGGAAGGTGGATTTGTCTGTAGCCACAATGGGGGCACTGGAATTGTTTGGAGATTCCCACTCCAAAAAAACTGCTCAGAGCTAAGCCCATCAGGAAAAGAACTGGGATTTACTGTCGCTGTAAGGTAGAAAAATTATAAAAGAAAGGCCTCATAAAATCAGACTGGCTTTGTTAGATCTAACTTTGTCAAGCTGGCACTTTGCAAGTTCCCATGTGAAAACAATCCTGGTGTGAAAGTTTGTTAACATAACAATCAATTCCTGGGCGAAAAACAAGATTCCAACAGCAACAAATTCCTGGTGGCACCTGCATAAACATTAAATCTATCCCATGAAAATCGGTGAAGAAAATATGTAAATAATTTAAGAATAATAATTTAAGAATAATAATTTCAATAAATTAAGAGATTTGATGGACAAGTAAAATATCTTTTACTAACCAATAAAGTAATTGGCAAAAAAAGCTCCTAAAAAATTGGACTCACAATCGAGGTCTGTAAAACTGTATAAAAATGAGTTATGTGAATAATGAATTCGCTTTTTCCGATTTTTTTTGGCATGAATAAAATGGAGTCTTGTGGTTGGGACTGAAGGTACTAGAGATGATAGTTTGTGTTTAGATTTAGGTGTTTGTTGTTTTTTTATTAATGTTATAGTTTCACAGCTATGAGCTCTGTAGTTTTTTATTAGAAAGGTATAAAATGGCTAACTATTTTTTGTTATAAGGTCTTATAAGGTTAAACTATATAATTAAGAAATGATACCTAAATTATTTTCTCTTTTAATCTAATAACTGATCACACAAAGTCTGTAATGTGGACTTTTCTGTTTAATTACAAAATACCACTTAAACTCATGAAGAATAAGGAAGAAAAAGGTAAAGAAGAACAATTTGTTTTCCTCTTAAAACCTCCATTTTGCTTTATATTTATTATTATATTCTAAAATCCCAAACTCGAAGTTTTCCACCTTGTGATATCACACACTTCTATCCGACTACACACCTGTAATCTCAGTGCTAACAATTTATTTTGGAAACCTTCTTTACAGCCTTGGGTTAAATGCAGTGTTCTCTTGTGGGTTTGCGCCTTTCAGCACAGAAAGTTTGAAATTCTTAATATCTAGAGTTTCAATAGAGTCTCGTGTTATTTATGCCAATAATTTATGTTGGTTATAAGTTTAAAAATATATAAATTGGGCATAAAAGACTGAAGGTTTTTGTTCTCTCCTCCTGGTGGACTTAGGGAGGGGAGGGCAGCGGCCGTTCCTCATCCCTTTGTAGGGAAGAGGTTCCCAGTCTGGACTGGGCCCCTCACTCCTCACATCTGGGCTGGGTCAGGACCAAGAAATGCCTGGCTGAAACCAGGGATGGAACTGGGAGTTTTCCATGGGAATTGGAAGCAGGAGGTGGAACAGCTGCAGCTCCAGGGAGGGACAAGAACTCCCTGTGAGCCAGTCCTAAACTGGAAAAATGTCATGGGAACATTCTGAAGTCTAAAGGGCTCCAGGAGAGCTGGGGAGGGACTGGAGACAAGGGATGGAGGGACAGGAGCCAGGGAATGGCTCCCACTGCCAGAGGGGAGGACTGGATTGGATCTTGGGAGCTAGGGATTGTTCCCTGGCAGGGTGGGGAGAGGCAGGGCTGGAATTCCCAGAGAAGCTGTGGTTGCCCCTGGATCCCTGGCAGTGTCCAAGGCCAGGTAGGACACTGGGGCTTGGAGCACCCTGGGACAGTGGAAGGTGCTGAGGTTGGATCTGGATGGAATTTCAAATCCCTTCCCACCTAAACCAGTCTGGAATTTAATGTGTCAGCTTCCAATTCCTGATTTCCCAGGGATTCACAGGATCCCTTCACAGCTGGGACTGGCTGAAACATCTCCAGCTCTGCTGTGGGAAGACCCAGCTCTGTCCCTGCCTGGGAAACTCTTAAATTTCTTTTACATCAGTTTGTTCCCACCCATGAGTGCACAGGGATCATGGGGCAGCTCATGGACTTGGAATGGCTCCTTGCAGAGGCACTTCTCCTGATCTTGGAGGTCTCTATCCATCCATCCATCCATGGAGCCATCCATGGAGCCATCCATCATCCCTCCATGGAGCCATCCATCCATCCATCCATCCATCCATGGAGCCATCCATCCATCCATCCATCCATCTATCCATCCATCTATCCATCCATCTATCCATCCATCCATCCCTCCCTCCCTCCCTCCCTCCCTCCCTCCATTCCATATCATCCATTCCATATCATCCATCCATTCCATCCCATCCCAGATTTCTATCTCCACAAGCTGCCCCAGCCAGACCCACCTCTGCCTGTGAGGGACCCACCTCGTCTGCCAGGAACCGCAGCTTCTGCAGGAAGTTCTGCACCAGCTTCAGCTTGTCCTTCATGGTGTTCCTCTTGACCTGGGAGCGCAGGGTCGTGGCCTGCTGGGCCATGTTCTCCTGTGGACACAGCCGGGACATCAGGACACAGCTTGGACCGAGAAAAGGCACCTCAATCCCACCACATCAGGGTGGACATCTTCAGAAACCCATAAAGGTGTCACCTGAGCTTGGAGAATTTTGGGGTGGCTTAAAGAAAATGTTGCCCTGTTCTTCTAAAATTCTTCTAAGCCTTTCGATGTTTACATTTTTGTAATGGACTTTCTCACACATTTTTCATGTAAATAATTATTTGTTTTCATTCCTTTCTGGAGGAGGAGAGAGTTGATGGACTGTTGGTTTGACCAGTGTGGTTGGAGAGGTGGCAATTTCATCCTCCAATTCATGGCCACTTTTGAAATTCTATAAATATTGGAGTTCAGAAATAAGCTGCCCCTTTTTTGCCTTGGACATATCAGAGTGCAAGTGTCATTCATTTTGTGTCATATTGTGATAGGAGGGTGCCTCACCCACTATCACCCAGCACGTGACTCTTGGAGCTTCCATGTGAACATGGAGAATTTAACAATTCCTGGCTCTTGAGGATGCAGCTGGCCACTGGAGTTGGTGACCTTGGCCATGCCAGCTGGAGAAGCCACCAGTCCTTGTCAAGTTCTCCTGAACATCCTTGGCAAGGAGCAGGGCCACCAACCCCAGACCTCCATCCCTGGAGCAGCTCTGCCTTGTGTGGTTCCCAAAATCACCCCAAATCTCTGTCCCAGGGGCAGTTCTGCTCTGAAAGGATTCCCAAAATCACCCCAAATCTCTGTCTCTAGGGCAGCTGTGCTTTTTGGGGTTTACAAAAGTCACCTCAAACATCTGCCCCTGGAGCAGCTCTATTTTTTGGGGTTCCCAAAATCACACCTAAATCTCTGTCCCTGGAGCAGGTCCACTCTTAAAGGGCTCCCAAAATCACCCCCAAACCTCTGTCCCTGGGGCACCTGTGCTTTTTGGGGTTCCCAAAATCACCCCCAAACCTCTGTCCCTGGGGCACCTGTGCTTTTTGGGGTTCCCAAAATCACCCCAAACCTCTGTCTATGGGGCAGCTCTGCTCTGTAGGGCTCCCAAAATCACCACAAACCTCTTTCCCTGGAGCAGCTCTGTTTTTCTGAAAGGGATCCCCAAATCACCCGAAAACTGTCCCTGGAGCAGCTCTGCTCTGTGGGGTTCCCAAATTTACCTTTCCAGCTCTGTGCTCCCAAATTTCTTTTCAGCGTCTGATGTAGGGGAGCCAGCAGAGTCCCAAGTGACACCTGGGACTTGCCTGAGACCCAGGTGGCCCTTGGGGTCAGAATTAAACCCCAAACCCCTGACCTACAGGGACTGGAAACCAGCATGTCCATGAACAAAATTCCTGCCCCTGATCAGGAATCCTCCTCTGCTTTTCCCAAAAATTCTCTGAACAACCCATACCAGGGCCTGCCCACCCTGCCAGGGAACAATTCCTAATTCCCAATATCTTTCTGCCATTCCCTGTGTCCTGTCCCTCCATGCCTTGTCCCCAATCCCTCCCAGCTCTACTGGAGCTCCTTTAGGGATCGGATCTCGCTCACCAGCTCCCTCATGCAGGATTTGAGCCTCTCCCGGTCCAGCCTGGTGCGGGATGAGTGGTGCTGGTCCTTGTCAGCCAAGGTCAGGAATCGCCTGTGGGAAAAGGTGATTCCCATGGGAATCCTTCCCAAGGTTCCCTTCCCACCCCACCAGTGTGGCCATATCCCTGCAGAATGCTCAAATTCCTGCCAATCCCCACAAAACTGTGAATGAGAGGCTGGTTTTGCACTGCAGACTCAGAGTCAGGAAGGGACAGTCGGTGTCATCAGGTGTCACCAGGTGTCACCCAGAATTCCCAAAATTCACAGAATTCACAGAGTCAACAGGTTGGAAGAGACCTTCAAGATCATTGAGTCCAACCCAGCCCCAACACTTGCGCTAAACCCTGGCACCTAGTGCCACATCCAGGCTTTGTTAAACACATCCAGGGATGGTGACTCCATCACCTCCCCCATGAAACCCAAAATTCCCAGAATTCACAGAATTACTGGGTTGGAAGAGACATCCAAGACCATCAAGTCCAAGGCAGCCCCAACACCACAACTAAACCCTGGCACGCAGTGCCACATCCAGGGTTCTCCTAAACACATCCAGGGATAGTGACTCCACCACCTCCCCGGTCTCAGGGAATTCCCAAAATTCCCAGAATTTCCACAATTTACAGAATTACTGGGTTGAAAGAGACCTTCAAGATCATCAAGTCCAACCCATTCTCAACACCTCAACTAAACCCTGGCACCCAGTGCCACACCCAGGCTTTGTTAAACACACCCAGGGATGGGGACTCCACCAGCTCCTTGGTCCCCAGGAATTCCAAAAATTCCCAAAATTCCCAGAATTTCCACAATTCACAGAATCACTGGGTTGAAAGAGACCTTCAAGATCATCAAGTCCAACCCATTCCCAACACCTCAACTCAACCCTGGCACCCAGTGCCACACCGAGGTTTTGTTAAACACACCCAGGGATGGGGACTACAGCACTTCCCTGGGCAGAACATTCCAGAACTTTATTACTCTTTCTGTAAAGAACTTTTTCCTAATATCCAGCCTAAATTTCCCTTGGTGCAGCTCAAGGCTGTGTCCTCTGGTTCTGTCAGTTCCTGGAGAAGGAGCCCAACCCCACATGAACACAGCCACCTTTCAGGCCACCAGCCTGTGGGGGCCACAGGACTGAGGTGTCTCCCCCTGCTTTGGGTGTTTGGGGTGCAAGATGGAAGCACCAAAAGATCCAGCATGATGCCAGTGTCAGGGAATGTCATTGTCCTATCATCTCCAGGACAGGGCATAGTGAGGTGACGTCCCCCTGGGAGCAGGGACCTGCACAGTGTCACCTTCCCATGCGTCACTCACAGGCAGCCACTGCTGAGCTCCTCCAGGACCCCGCGGAGCCGGCGCTCCGGGTGTGGCTTCTCCGTCTTGATCATCTCCTGTACGTCATTGAGGCCCTCTTCCTGTGGCACCAACGGGGACAGTGTGAGGGACAGGGGGCTGGGAACCGCCTGGGATCACCTGGGGTCATCTGGGTGGGATGGGAATCACCTGGGAATCATTTGGGATCACCTGAGCTGGGAACAATCTGGGGAGCACCTGGGCTGGGAATACCTGGGATCGCCAGAGCTGGACTGGTGATCACCTGGGTTTTCCTGGGTTCATCTAGGATCACCTGGGCTGGGCTGGAAATGCCTGGGATCGCCTGGGAATCACTTGGGATCACCTGGGATCACCTGGGCTGGGAACTACCTGAGATCGCCTGGGATCACCTGGGCTGTGCTGGGCATCACCTGGGATCACCTGGGCTGGGCTGGAAATACCTGGGATCACCTGGTAATCACTTGGGATCACCTGGGATCACCTGGGGATGACCTGGGCTGGGCATCACCTGGGATCATCTGGGATTACCTGGGCTGGGAACCAACTGTAGATCAGCTGGGCTGGGCATCACCTGGGATCACTTGATCTGGGAATCACCTGGGATCATCTGGGATTACCTGGGCTGGGCTGAGCTGGGAACCACCTGGCCTCCCCACCCTCACAGGGAAGAATTCCATGCCAATATCTTGCCCAAATCTCCCCTTTCCCAGTTTGTACCCATTCCCTGCATCCTGTGCCTCCATGTTTGTCCCCAATCCCTCTCCAGCTCTCCTGGAGCTCCTTTAGGCTCTGGAAGGGGCTCTGAGCTCTCCCCGGAGCTTTCCCTTCTCTGGCTCTGCCACATGAGTGCTTCACCCCTCCAGCCCAGGTGACACAGCCTCCCCACCCCTGCTCCCTTTTGTGGGGACATCTGGGTCTGACCCTCAGAATTCTCAAGGAGCTGCTGGAATTTGATGATTCCTCACTGGGAATGTTTGCCTTATCAAGCACTGTCTACCCCTGCTTTGCTTTTCCCTGGCTGTGGCTGTGCCTGGTGCCAGCCCCGTGTCCCAGCAGTGTCCCCTTGTCCCTCCACCCCTTCCTGTCCACCCCTGTCCACCCCTGACCAGCTTGTCCGCGATCTTGTCCATGATGTTGGCGTTGTAGAGCCGGCGCCGCTGGTCCTGCCACCAGCTCCGGATGTAGATGCAGGGCTTCTTCTCCAGGTAGGGCAGGTAGAAGTAATTCCTGCAAGAGGAGGCAGGAGAGACACTCCATGAAGGTGCCAATCCTGGCCTGGAGCAGCCCCCGTCCCACCCCTCAGCCAGGAGGCAATGCAGTGGTGGGAAGGGAGATATGGGGGATCAAGAGTGGGAAGGAGGCGGCCTCAGCTGCATCCTGAAGAGCAGAGGCTCAGTTTTTCCCGAGGCCATTCCCAATTCCAGGCCCAGGATGGATGGGTGCAGTGCCATGGGGCTGCCCCATCTATACTGGGAGTGTCCAAGGCCGGGTTGGATGGGGTTTGGAGTAATCTGGGATGTGGCAGCAGCTCTCTGGTCATAGAGAGCAGCAGACAAATTTCCCAGGCATGGTTCTGGGAAAAGGCTGTGAGAAGATTAGAGAAAAGGATGATAAACAATTCTTATCTTAACCTGCAGCACCTGGTGTTTGTGCATATGTGGGATATGTTATGGAGATTTGTTTACCAAAGCGTGGTTTCTTAATTAACCAATGGTGATGGTGTTTAGATTGAAGGACAAATCAAGTCCAGCTTTGGACTAGGACTCACCTGGGATCAGCTGGGTGTATCATAACTGTCTATAAAAACATTGAATTTCTAAATAAAGATTAATGGAACGGAGGCTCTGTTTTTCCCAGGGCCATTCCCAAAGCCAGGATGGATGGGTGCAGTGACCAGGGGCTGCCCCATCCATCCTGGGAGTGTCCAAGGCTGGGTTGGGTGGGGTTTGGAGCAATCTGGGATATGGCAGCAGCTCTCTGGTCATAGAGAGCAGCAGACAAATTTCCCAGGCATAGTTGTGAGAAAAATCTATGAGAAGATCAGAGAAAAGAATGAGAAACAATTCTTATCTTAACCTGCAGCACCTGGTGTTTGTGCATATGTGGGATATGTTATGGAGATTTGTTTCCCAAAAGGTGGTTTCTTAATTAGCCAATGGTGATGGTGTCTAGATTGAAGGACAAATCAAGTCCAGCTTTGGACTAGGAATCACCTGGGATCACCTGGGTGTACCATAATTTCTATAAAAGCAATGAGTTTCTTAATAAAGATTAATGAATTAATAAGCCAATGGTGATGGTGTTTAGATCGAAGGACCAATCAAGTCCAGCTGTATCATAGCTGTCTATAAAAACAATGAGTTTCTTAATAAAGATTAATGGAACAGAGGCTCCATTTTTCCCAAAGCCATTCCCAAAGCCAGGATGGATGGTGCAGTGCCCAGGGGCTGCCCCATCCATCCTGGGAGCATCCAAGGCTGGGTTGGACAGTGTTTGGAGCAATCTGGTGTGTGGCAGCAGCTCTGTGGCCACAGAGAGCAACAGATGACTTTCCCAGGCATTGTTCTGTGAGGAAACATGAAGAAAGGCCATGAGAAGATCAGAGAAAAGACTGATAAACCATCCTTATCTTAACCTGCTGCACCTGGTGTTTGTGAACATAGGGAATATTTTATGGAGATATGTTTACCAAAGGGTAAACACCAGTTAATTAGCCACTGGTGATGGTGTTTTAATTAAAGGACCAATCAAGTCCAGCTTTGGACAAGGAATCACCTGGGATCGCCTGGGTGCATTGTAACTGTCTATAAAAGAAATGAGTTTCTTAATAAAGACTAATGGAATGGAGGCTCTGTTTTTCCCAAGGCCATCCTGGGAGAAAGGGGAATACTGCTGCACCTGCCCCATCCATCCTCGCAGTGTCCAAGGCCAGTTTGGATGGGGTTTGGAGCAATCTGGGATGTGGCAGCAGCTCTGTGGCCACAGAGAGCAACAGATGACTTTCCCAGGCATTGTTCTGTGTGAAAACATGAAGAAAGGCTGTGAGAAGATCAGAGAAAAGAATGATAAACAATTCTTATCTTAACCTGCTGCACCTGGTGTTTGTGCATATGTGGGATATGTTATGGAGATTTGTTTACCAAAAGGTGTTTCCTAATTAGCCAATGGTGATGGTGTTTAGATTGAAGGACCAATCAGGTCCAGCTGTATCATAACTGTCTATAAAAGCATTGAGTTTCTTAATAAAGATTAATCTGTAATCATGGAGTCTATGCTAATTATTACCCGACCAGGTAATACTGAGACAGTGGGATGTGTTGGGGCTGGAACTGGACAATCTTTAAGATCCCTTTCCACCCAAACCATCCTGGGATTCTGGAACCTCCCAATTGCTCCAAGCCCTGCCCAACCTGTCCATGGAACAGCCGAAGGAAGGGTGATCCACACTTTTGGAATGCTGGCCGTGAGCCAGGATCCAGCACCTAGAAAGGGGAATTGTGCTCTGCTGCACCTGGAAAGGGAATCCTGCTGCTCCTGGGATCCCCAGGAGACACATCCAGCTCCAGCCCTTCCCGGCTGTTCCCACCAGATGTCAGCAGAGCCCCGTGTTTGAGCAGGGTGGGGGACAGCTGCCAGAGGATGGAGATTTTTGGATAAACAGAGTGGGAGAGGCCCCAAAAAAATTGGAACTTCTATTTTCCCCTTGGGATTCAGCTGGAGAAGGAGGTGAGGAACAGAGGAGGGAATTCCAGGGGGATTTATCTGTGCTGGATATTGATTAAAGCAAGGGAAGGAATTCCAGTGGATTTATCTGTGTTGGATATTGATGGAAACAAAGGAGGGAATTCCAGGAGGATTTATCTGTGCTGGATATTCATGGAAACAAGGGAGGGAATTCCAGGGGGATTTATCTGTGCTGGATATTCCTGGAAACAAGGGAGGGAATTCCAGGGGGATTTGTCTGTGCTGGATATTCATGGAAACAGGGAGGGAACACGAGGGAGACTTTTCTGTGATGGATATTCAGGGAAACACAAAAGGGAGGGAATGCCAGGGGATTTAACTGCGCTGGATATTGATTGAAACAGGGAGGGAATTCCAGGGGGATTTATCTGTGCTGGATATTGATTGAAATGGAGAGGGAATTCCAGGGGGATTTGTCTGTGCTGGATACTCATGGAAACAGGGAGGGAACACGAGGGAGACTTTTCTGTGATGGATATTCAGGGAAACACAAAAGGGAGGGAATGCCAGGGGATTTAACTGTGCTGAATATTGATTGAAACAGGGAGGGAATTCCAGGGGGATTTTTCAGTGCTGGATATTCATGGAAACAGGGAAGGAATTCTAGGGGGATTTATCTGTGCTGGATATTGATTGAAATGGAGAGGGAATTCCAGGGGGATTAGTCTGTGCTGGATATTCATGGAAATAGGGAGGGAATTCCAGGGAGATCTGTGCTGACTATTGGTGGAAACAAGGGAAGGAATTCCAGGGGGTTTATCTGTGCTGGGTATTCATAGAAATAGGGAGGGAATTCCAGGGAGGCACCTATCTTTACTGGATATTTTTTTCCCAATTGATTTAATCAGACAGTGAATTCAATTAGCACCAATCTGCTGCTAAAACTTGATAAAAATCCACTTAAATTAAATCTCATCATCTTAAATCCAATTATCTTTCTTGGTATGCAAATCCAGACCTCCCCGGGCACATCTCAGGCAGAAGGTTTAAGCCTTTTTATCCCAATTTTCTGCCCAATGCATTTGTAGATTTTTCCAGCAGTTTTTCCATCTGGGATCTCAACACTGCCAAGGTCATCACTGACCCATGTCCCTAAAACAGGACTGTCCCCAGGAGCCACACAAGGTGGACACACTGACCCAGTGCTCAGGTGGACACTCTGACCTGTCTGTGACCAGTGGGACACACAGACCACACAAATCTAGGTGGACACACTGACCAGTCTGTGCCCAGGTGGACACACAGACCTGTCCAAGCCCAGGTGGACACACAGACCTGTCCAAGCCCAGGTGGACACACTGACTGCACAAATCCAGGTGGACACACTGTTCATGCCCAGGTGGACACACTGACCAGTCTGTGCCAAGGTGGACACACAGACCTGTCCAAGCCCAGGTGGACACACTGACCACACAAATCCAGGTGGACACACTGACCTGTCTGAGACCAGGCAGACACACTGACCACACAAGTCCATGGGGACACGCTGACCCATCCATGCCCAGGTGGAGACACTGACCCAGTGCCCAGGCGGACACGCTGACCTGTCTGTGACCAGGTGGACACACTAACCACACAAATCCTGTTGGACACTGTTCATGCCCAGGTGGAAGGTGGACACACTGACCAGTCTGTGCCCAGGTGGACACACTGACCTGTCCGTGACCAGGTGGACACCCTGACCTGTCTGTGCCCAGGTGGACACCCTGACCAGTGCCCAGGTGGACACACTGACAACACAAATCCAGGTGGACACACCAACCAGTGCTCAGGTGGACACACTGACCACACAAATCCAGGTGGACACACTGACCTGTCTGATAGTGGAACCTTGGAAAAAGTTAAAGATAGAATCTAAAATGTTGGGCTTTGTGCTTTCCCAGATCAACTGCACCTGCGTAAGCAGTATGATGTATTATATAATTGTTAGATGTAATGATTGTTTAGTTATTACATCATCATAATAATAATTTAATTATTATTAATTAATTATTAATTAATAATAATTTAGTTATTACATTATTATAATAATTACATTTAATTATATAATAATTAAATGTAATTATTATATAACCATAAGAAGAATAGTGAGAAACTATGTTGGAAATTCAGAGAGGGACTAAATTTATGTATACAATAGAACAATATAAGTTTAATAATTAACATGAAAGTTATGTAACGATAGAGTATAAAACATGATCATTTCGGATGTATGGTTGGAATCAGATTTGGGTTGAATATACCCCGATTCTCAGAGCTCTTAATAAAAAGCACCGCATATAATCCCCTGTGATTATGTGTTTTTGAACGCTAACATGTCCACACCCAGGTGGACACACTGACCAGTGCCCAGGTGGACACACTGACCACACAAATCCAGGTGAACACGCTGACCTGTCCACACCCAGGTGGACACACTGACCAGTGCCCAGGTGGACACACTGACCTGTCCGTGACCAGGGGCTTCATGGGCGGGGATGAAGAAACGGAAACCAGCTCTCCATCCTCGCCAACTTCATCGTCACTGGAATTCTGGAGCAGCTCCGACTCCTCCTCGTCCCCATCCCCTCCCTCTTTCTTCCTCCTCAGGAGAGGTTTGCTGGAGCCATCCACCTGGTTGCCATAGTTACCTCAAGGAGAAAAAAAAAAAAACAAAAAAGAAAAAATAAATAAAAAGTGTACTTGATTCACAGGGTTTTAACTCCCAGCTCTGGGATTCAATTCAGGTTGGCAAAAGTTTTCTCTGCTGAAGTCACAGAGAATGGTGGAGTTTGACTTTCTGGAACCACATCCAGGAGCTGGAAATTAGGGAGAGGTGTCTGTGCCCTGCTCCTGCCCCCTCTCAATCCCCTGGGAATCCCCTGGCATCTTTGGAGGGTGAAACCAGGATGGAAGAGAGGGATCAGCTCTACTGGGCAGAGCCCACCAGGCACAAAATGGGATCCCACATCCCTCATGCCCACGAAGGAGCCATTCCCTGCTCCCCAAACCTGCTCTAGCAGGGGTTGGAATGGAAAATCAGGAATAAACCCCACCCCCAGCTTTGAATTCTGATTTTCACCACCATCACAACTCCCCAAAAAAAACCAACCAACCTATGGTGACCTCAAAGTTAATGGGTTTGTCCCCAATCTTCCTGTCAATCATGGTGGCCTCCAGGAAGGCTCCGAAGAGGAAGAATTCCTCCATCTTCCCACTGCAGTTCTGAAGGAGAAAAGAGATCCCAGGGCTGAGGGTCGGGGTCAGAGGGAGAGACACATCCATCCCTCAGGATGCCATTTCCAAAGGGATGGGGAGGGTTTTGTCTCCCATCTCCTGGCTCATTGTGAAGAGTCTTTAATTGAAGATTTCCTTTTAATATCTTTTAATTAAAGATAACCTTGAGCTGGGTTCAGGCACACTCAGGAATACAAGCCTTGGTTCAATTAATTGATCAAACCACAAAAATCCAGGTGCCTGGATGCTCCCATGGAATTGGAATGGTTCTGTTTCCAGGTGGTTTCATTCCCCTGGGCTGGGAAATAAAGGAGATTGGTTCTTGGTTTCTGATTGAAACCTTGGTATCTGATTGAAACCCATCCGGATAAGAGTGGGATAACTGGAATTAGGGGATGACTCACTGCCCATGAGTAATTCCCTCTTGGAGAAACATCCCTAGGCTCAGGAGATGATAGAAATTGTGGAATGGTTTGGGTGGGAAGGGACCTTAGAGATCCCCCAGTTTCATGGGCAGGGTCACCTTCCTCTATCCCAGGGTACTCCAAGCCCTGTCCAACCTGGCCTCGAACACGTCCAGGGGTGGATCAGCCACAGCTCCTCTGGGAAAGATGTGCCAGAGACAAACAATGTCACTCTGACATTCCCAGTGCTCCTAAGGGAAGTGAGCGCTGGAATGAGCCTAAAACCTGAAATTTTGCAAGATTTCCTTCCATTCCTCTGTGAGATCCGGAACAGCTGGAACAACGCTTGAAATCACTAAATTCACACAATTCACAGAATCACAAGGTTGGAAGAGAACTTCAAGATCATCGAGTCCAACCCAGCCCCAACACCTCAGCTAAATCCTGGCACACAGTGCCACATTCAGGCTTTGTTAAACACACCCAGGGATGGGGACTACACCACCTCCCCAGACAGAACATTCCAGAACTTTATCATCCCTTCTGTAAAAAAACTTTTTCCTGATATCCAGCCTAAATTTCCCTTGGTGCAGCTCAAGGCTGTGTCCTCTGGTTCTGCCTGGAAAAAGAGCCCAGCCCCACCTGAGCACAGCCACCTTTCAGGGGGTGTAGAGGGTGATGAGGTCACCCCTGAGTCTCCTTTTCTCCAGGCTGAGCACCCCCAGCCCCTTCAGGGGTTCCTCACAGGGTTTGTGTTCCCAGCCCCTCTCCAGCCTCGTTGCCTCCTCTGGACACATTCAAGGATCTCAAGGATCTCTTGGGAACGTCCTTCCCAAACTGAGGGGCCAGAACTGGACACAGCACTGCAGGTGTGCCCTCACCAGTGCCCAGTACAGGGGCAGAATGACCTCCCTGCTCCTGCTGGCCACACCATTCCCGATCCACGAAAATCGTAAATTCATGAGACCAAAGGTAACAATCCAATATTCCATAAACCCCAAACTGTCCCCAGGATCCTGTGGGGTTATGGGAACACCTGTGGGGTCACGGGGCACTTACATCCGCCACCGCCGTGGCCTGTTCCACCTGGACCTCAGTGGAGCTGTTGATCTCGGGGTTGGTGGTGTCCAGGATCTCCACGGCCAGGCCCAGCAGGAGCCGGGCACGGAAGGAGACGCCCTCGCCCAGGCCCTCGTTGAGCTCCTGGTGCTCGTCCATGAGGGTGTAGTTCCGCGTGGAGCCGTACATGTTCACCCAGGCGGGGCCGAAGGTGGGCAGGAAACCTGAGGGGGTGGGAAGGGGATGGAGAGGGAAAAGGGAATGTTTTGGCAGCCATGGTTGGCATCACTTTCCTGGTCTCTGTGTGGTGATACAGGATGGGACGTCTTCTTGTGTGTCCATGGATGTGTGGTTGCTGCCATCCATGGAGACAGTTTTCAGGGAATCCCAGGATGATTTGGGTTGGGAAAGAGCTCCCAGATCATCAAGTCCAACCTGATCCCCACCTTGTCTCCAGCCCAGAGCACTCAGTGCCACATCCAGGAATTCCCTGGACACCTCCAGGAATGTGCACTTCAAACCTCCCTGGGCAGCCCCTGCCAAGGCCTGAGCACCATTTCCATGGGGAAATTCCTCCTGGTTTCCAACCTGGCACAACCAGGGTGAGTGGAAGCACTTAAGTCTTTCAACTCAATCTCCTGCCAAATGCACTTGCAGGAGATTTTTCTGGCAGTTTTTCCACCCGATCCCAGCACTGCCAAGGCCTCCACTAACCCATGTCCCCCAAATGGATGTGGCCACATCCAAATGGCTTTTAAATCCCTCCAGGGATGGAAACTCCACCCGTGCCAGGGATCAACAGCCATTTCCAGGAAGGAATTTTCCAGATATCCACCCTGAGCCTGCCCTAGCCCAGCCTGAGGCCATTTCCCCTTGTCCTGTCCCTGTTCCCTGGGAGCAGAGCCCGACCACCCCTGGCTGTCCCCTCCTGCCAGGGACTTGTGCAGAGCCACAGGGTCCCCCCTGGAGTCTCCTAGGGTTTTTTGGGGGAAATTTGCATGGAAGGCAGTGGTGGGAACTGGGCAGATCTTTGGCAATTCCCCATCTTGAGGTTCAAGGAAGGAGAACCCCCCATTAGTCCCTTTCCAGTCCCACATCTGGTTTCCCATCTTTGCCCTCAAATGCTCATCTATCCACAGAATTTTTGGAAGAGAAAATTGTTCTGGGGTGTCTTTGCTTTCAGGTATTGGCTGAAGGTTTGTGACAAATCTTGGTTTTCAGGGCACTGGCCCAGGAACCTCTCACATTTCAGGACATCAAGGTCTCTCCTGATGGGCACCCAGGAATTCCAGGGGTGGGAAGGAGCCTGGAAAACTTTGGGAACTCAGCCTCTGTAACTTTTATGCCCCCACTTCAACTTTACCTTTGTCCCCCTCATTGGAGATCTTCCTCAGGTCGATGAAATGGGTCCCGATGGCCACGTCGTTGACCTTGTCCGAGTCCCGGATCTGGATCTTGATCCGCTTGCACAGGGGGGGAAACATCTCTGTGAAGATGATTTGCTCGTTCCAGAGGGGCTCGTAGCTGCTCTTCTGTATGGATGTCTTTCCCTGGGAATCGAGAGGAGATGGATATCAGACGAGGGCTGAGTAAGAGATGAGAGATGTGGGGACTCCAGGCAACTCTTCAAAATGCAGTTTTTTGTATCCAAGGTGTTACAGCAATCCAGGGTTGTGGGATGTTGGAACCCTGGATGCTGAGAATTTTGAATTTTCTGTGCTGAAAGGCACAGACCCGCAGGAGAGCACTGCATTTGACCTGGAGATGTGGAGAAGCCTTCCAAAACTGATTAATAGCACCAGGATTACAGATGTGGAGTTGGTTAGAGGTTTGTGATATCACAGGATGAAAAACTTAGATTTGGGGTTTTAGTATATGGTGATATATGGGAGTCAAGATGGAGAATTTTAGGTGTGGATTAGATGTCTTTTTTGCACCTTCCTCCTCACGAATGTGGTTAGTTTTCTCTAATTGGGTGAAAGATGTCCTGACAGATTGATGGAGAATTTTGGGTGTGGGTTAGATGTCTTTTTTGTACCTTCTTCTTCCTCACAGATCAGGGTGGTTTTCTCCAATTGGATGAAAGATGTCCTCATTGCGGGTTTTGGGTGGTCATAATTGGGTTAGAAGCATAAATAATATAGATGTCAACTGTTTATTGGGTAACTGGGACTTAAATAGCCTTGAACAGACACCATTTTAACTCACATCTTGTGACTTTGTAATAGATAAGGATAATAAACTTCAGAGTGAGTCTCCTGAGTATTATTTGCCCTTGCCTTGGAGCCAGAAAGATTTCCTGGATTTCCAACATGGGTGACAGAGCCACGCCTACAGATGTCAGATCCAGCTGCAGACAAGCTTGAAAACCCTTTAGTTCTGGTTACATAGCATTATATATTTTTCTTTGCTGAGCATCTTAATACATAATCAACCAATCAATACCTTAACTATTACCTATAACATATCATTACCATATTATGGTCAATATAATCCAACCACATGATTTAGAAAGTTACAGTTTAAGCCTAAAGTTGTTTTTCAGTTTTCCTGCAGTGGAAAATTCTTAGATCATTTTTCTACTTGCCACATGAGCATGTTTGTTTGCCTGTGGAATCTTTCTGCTTGGTAAAAACATCTTTTTGTTTGTGGTCAGCTTATCCTTTGCTCTAAGTCATAAAATCTCTTTCCAACTCGACTTAACCTTTGCTTTCTTAGTTGTCCAGCAAGACTGGCTCAGCAAACCTCAATTTACACATCTATTATTCTTCTATATCAAAACTTGCTTCCATATCTATTTCATTTTCAGGTTCTACATTCACAGATCTTCTGCCAAGCACACATATCTGTGAAAGTTTTTGCCAAACTTTCATCCTTCCCAACAGGTTGGATCTCCCAAACCATCCCTCACCACCTGAGCTGCTCCCTTCCACCCACTCCGCCCTCTCCTGAGTGAGGAATTCTCCTCCTCAAATGGAGAGGGCTCAAACCCATCCCAGAGAGCAAAAACAAGGTGACACCACGCCCATCTCAATGTGCCAGGTGACACCACACCCCTCTCAACATGCCAAGTGACACCATGGCCATCTGGATATGCCAGGAGACACCACGCCCCTCTCAACATGCCAGGTGACACCACGCCCATCTCAATGTACCAGGTGACACCACGCCTATCTCTTATTGGACCAGGTGACACCACACCCATCTCAATGTGCCAAGCGACACCATGCCCCTCTAAATGTGCCAAGTGACACCATGCCCATCCCGATTTATGAGGTGACACCATGCCCATCTCAGTGTGCCAGGTGACACCATGCCCATCTCGACCAACATGACACCACGCCCATCTTGACATACCAGGTGACACCACGCCCATCTCAATGCTCCAGGTGACATCACGCCCTGCTCTATGTGCCAGGTGACATCACGCCCATCTTGACACACCAAGTGACACCACGTCCATCTTCATGTGTCAAGTGACACAATACCCATCTCAACCAAGGTGACATCATGTCCCTCTCTATGTGCCAGGTGACTCCATGCCCATCTCAACGCACCAGGTGACACCACACCCATCTCAATGTATCAGGTGACACCTGGCTCATTTTGATGTGCCAGGTGACACCAGACCTATCTCGACCAGGTGACACCACGCCCATCTTGACATGCCAGATGACACCACACCCATCTTGATGTACCAGGTGACACCACGCCCATCTCAAGGCTCCAAGTGCCACCTGACCTGCAAGGACCACCGAGACCATCTATGGCCACCTACTGGTGTCACCTCCTGTGGTCACCCTGGCACCTCCCCGCTCACCTTCTGCCCCGCGAAGGCCACCTGCACGTAGGGGTCCACCAGGTCCTTGTTCTCCCCGATGAGCGCCTTCTTGACGTTGGCCATGATGCTGGTGTTCATGCGCGGCAGCCCCTCGGCGCGGTAGATCTTGATGTAGAACCGAGCCCACTGCCGCTCCGGGGGGACCCCGTCGGGGAGCAGGAGGTTCCTGGAATGTGGAATGTCAGGATGGAGTTGGGAACAGCTACTGGGGTGGGATGGTCAGTGAATCCCATCCCACCTGGATGGGACAACCTCCATCCAACCTTTGTGGTTCCATAAACAACCAGAGAGGAGCTGCTCCATTTTCCGAGCACTGACTCCTTCCACTTCCACACCATTCCATGGAAATGGAATGAATGGGATTTTGGAAGAATTGCTTTTTCCTTATCAAGGGGACCTTGGACGATTATTTTGGGGATGAAATTAACTCCATCCATTGTTTTTTTTTTTGTTGTTTTTGTTTTTGTTTTTTGTGTTTTTTTTTTTTAATATGTGGCCTTCCTCCTCTGCAGGAATAGATGGGAATGCTGTGAACAAAATATTTCTAGGGGAATTCTAGGAATTTCTGGAGTTGTCCATGGTTGGTGGAAGGTGTCCCTGCCCATGGCAGGAGGGTTGGAACAAGGTGATCTTGAAGATCCCTTCCAAAGCAAACCATTCCAGGATTTTAGGAATAAGTAGAAGAACATCACCACTACAGCATGGAATGAAGCCCAAAGTTCTGGAGGTGGTTCCTTAAGCCCCAGCAAGCCAGGAAACCTGTGCTGGTGGTTTCTGGCTGTTGATGGCTGGACTCAATCCCAGAGGTCTTTCCCAACCTAAACCATCCCTGGATTCCATGTGGGGAGACCCTCAGAGGCAGATTTGAAACAGAAATATTTATTCTGGTTTGAAATGGAGATAAATCTGGAAGAGTTTTGGGGCTCGAATCAAGCCTTAAAGCTCCTGATTTTTGTTCCATGAAAAAGTTTTGGGACTGGAATCAAGCCTTAAAGCTCCTGATTTTTGTTCCATGACCTTTGAGATGTTCTGGACAGTCCAAGATCCCTGTTCACACACACAGCCTGCGAAACCTCATCCAGACTTCCCTGCTCTGCCTTGGGGTGTGAGATCCCATCCCATTATCCCATCTCATCCCATTTTCCACCCATCAGGAACATCAGGGGACATCAGGCTGGGTGACACCAGGCTGGTGCTGCTGGAGAGTTCAACCACCAGCAGATGGTCTGACCCCACAGGAAGGACAGCTCTGTACTGGAGACCACCTGGAATTGCACCAGGACCACGCATTCCCTCCCAGAAAACCACCAGATTGGTCCCTCTCCCTTTCACGGCTCAGGGTTTGCCACCAGGTTTGGATCCTGTGATCCCACCCAAGGGAAGGAGAGGTGGAAAGGATTCCCCAGGGAGCCGGGAAGAACCGGATCCTGGCAGATCCCTACCCTTCGATGTCGTCTTCCTCCGTCTCATTGGCCTTGTGCGGGGTCTTGATGTTGTCCCCTTTGCCCACTACAGCGATGTCACACTTGAGGTAGCCCTTGAGGCCAGCTGTGAGGTCCTCAGGGTCGGACAGGATGGCCCATTTGTGGTAGAACTGGTGCTCTGCAACCCAGGGGACAAGAGAGACCTTTGTCACCACCAGACACAGCCAACACCACCAGGACACGGCATTCCATGGAGTGGGACCTGCCCTGTGTGTGAGGGATCCCCCAAAAACCCTGGAAAATCCACTGGGAAGGGGTGCCTGGTGTTGGAGATGGAGACACAACGGGATAAGCTGGATGAGGGTGGAATCTCAAGTCCCCACCCTGGAGGGGTTTAAAGCCGTGTGGATGTGGCACTTGGGGACATGGGGCAGTGATGGTGGCCCTGGCAGCATTGGGGATGATTGGACTCAATGGCCAGCAGCTCTAATCAACCTCTCCCTCTTTTCCAGGCTTGGGTGAAATGTGGGGCAGGATCCATCCCTGGACATTCCTGTCTGGAATGTTCACGTCCTGTCTGGGAATGTCACCCAGGGCTTCTTCCAGGGCAGGGCAGGGATGGACACCAGCACACCCAGGAGGGATCACAGGGAGATCTGGAGATCTGGATGTCAGGATCAGGGAGATCTGGGAATCTGTCTTGGGAGAGCTGGAGAAGGGAAGGATCCAGGGAGAACTCAGAGCACCTTCCAGGGCCTCAAGGGGCTCCAGGAGAGCTGGAATTTGGGAAAGGACTGGAGGCCCAGGAGCCAGGGAATAGTTTCCATTGGGAAAAGGGAGCTTGGGATTGTGGGATCTTGGGAAGGAATTCCTGGCTGGGCTGGAATTCCCAGAGAATCCCTGGCATTGTCCAAGGAAAGCTTGCATGACTTGGGGCTTGGAGCAGCCTGGGATAGAGAGTGGTGTTGGAGATTGAGGGACACTCAGGATCCATCCCAAGGGATTTTTATGGAATTCAGGGGTGGAAAAGGGAAGGGAGACCCTTCCTGGAGTCCTGAATTCCCAGTGAAGCCCCTGGATCCTAAAATTCCTTCCCAGAGAGGAGTAGGGACGGGGATGGATCCAATCCCAGGCTGGGAGAGCTGGGAATGTGTGACAGGATCAGGAAAGGATCCAGGGAATCCCTTAAGGGGCTCCAGGAGAGCTGGAGGGGCAGGAGCCAGGCAATGGCTTCCAGTGGGAAAGAGGAGCTTGGGATTGTGGATCTTGGTAAGGAATTCCTGGCTGGGCTGGAATTCCCAGAGAATCCCTGGATCCCTGGGAGTGCCCAAGGCTGGACATTGGGGCTTGGAGCCACCTGGGACAATGGAAGGTGTCCCTGCCCATGGCAGGTGTGGAATTAAATTGTCTTTAAAGCCCCATCACACCCACACCATCCTGTGATTCTGCAGTTCCAGGATGGGATATAGACCCTTCTCCAGAGGTGTCAAGTGCTCTTCCCTGACCTACAAGTGACTCCAGGTGACTTTTTATATCTTGGATATTTACACCTTATCATTTCAATCAATTTCCAATCATTTAATATTTAGAAAGCATTTTCCAAGGAATCTAGCCCTTGCCTGACTCCTTTGCTGGGAATTTTACGCCACTGAGCAGCTGCAGGTGCCTGGGAATTGTTACAAACGACATTCACGTACCAGGCTGGGTGTAAACAGTCCCAACATCCATCTTGAAGGACCCCACCAACGTCCCACTCCTCAGCAGGTTTTTGGAGTGGATCACCTGGGAATCAAGAGGGGAAAACCACTCAGGAATTCCCCCAGGACCTGAGAGCCACAAAGCCATTCCAGAGGTCTCCAGGGTGGGATGGGAAAGGAGCTGAGGAGTTTTCCTTGGTCTGGGTAGGATTCAAGGACAACAAAAGGCCCGGTGGGGTTGGCAGGTCCTGATTAGTGGAATTGCCAGGAAGTTTGTATTTGGAATGAACAAAGAATGAAAGAAATTAATCTTTGGAGGAAGATCCCTTTTCCAGCCACAGCAGGAAACACTGGGATATTTAACTGGGGTAAGAGCCTTTAAAATGCTCAGAATTTGAGGAAAAATGGGAGAAATTGTGCAGCCAGTCTGTGCAACAGGATGGATATGGATGACCCTAATTAATGTGCCCTAATTGGACAGGGAATCTGGAAGTCTTGTGCATCACCTTCCTGGTTTTGGGTGGGCTGAAATCTCAGCTTTCCCCTCAGCATTCCCAGTCCTGGATTTCCACAACAGCTCTGATACCCCAGCAATTTCCCTGGCTCTGGAAGGTCTTTCTTCTCCACAAGGATAAATAAATAAATTCCAAGGTTTGGTTCTAATAAATAAATTCCAAGGTTTGGATCTCTGGAATACCAGAGATCAACCCATGAAGGGACACAGGGAATGCAGGAGATGTGTGGAGCCAGGAATGAGGGTTGGAACAGAAAAACAGACTAGGGGTCTGCAGAAGAGAATTCCTGTTGGGAATCTCACATCAAGGACCTTAAACACATCCCAAAAATGGGTGGTTTGCTTCCAAAGCCCCCCCAAAAAGGACAAGGATATCGGGGTCACTTACGGAGAGCTTGATGATCTTGTCGAACATGACATCAGGGGGGACGTGGAAATCGAAGACGAAATACTGGAAGGGGAAAAGGAATGGTGAGGGGTGGGATCCATTGGGATTAAGAACCCCCAGAGAAGCTGTGGTCGCCCAGGGGGGGCCATGGCCAGCAGGGATGGATCCCTGTGATCCCAACATTGAGCATGGGACCACATGGATCACTGATCCCCCACCGAGTGTGGGGAGCCAATGGAAGCACAGATTTCTCGGAAAACCTGGGGATCATTTGTCACAAAAATCCAGAGGGCCAAGGCTTTTTTTCTGCTGTCTGGTTTGAGGTTTCACCTTATTCCAGCAGCAATTTAACGCAAAAAAACCCCATGGATAAGAAAGAAATCACTGGATTGAGGGTGGAGTAGCCCAGAGGGATTGAAAACACCCCAGAAAAGCTGTGGCTGCCTGGGGAGTGCCCATGGCCCAGCAGGGATAGATCCATGTGATCCCAACACTGACTGTGGGACCACTTGGATCACTGATGGAGGATGTGGGGAGCCAACAGAAGTTAAGATTTCTTGGAAAACCTGGGAATCATTGATCACAAAATTCCAGAGGGCAAAGGCTTCATTTCTGCTGTGTGGTTTGAGGTTTCATCTTATTCCAGCAGGACTTTAACCCAAAAAAGACCCCACAGATAAGAAGGAAATATCCAGATTGAGGGTGGTGTAGCCCAGAGGGATTGAGAATCCCCCCGGATGCCTGGGGGAGTTCCTGCAGCCCATGGCCCAGCAGGGATGGATCCATGTGATCCCAACACTGTGCATGGGACCACATGGATCACTGATGGGGGATGTGGGGAGCCAATGGAAGCACAGATTTCTCAGAAATTCTGGGAATCATTGATCATAAAATTCCAGAGGGCAAAGGTTTTGTTTCTCCTGTGTGATTTGAGATTTCTCCTTGTTCCAGTAGGAATTTAACACCAAAAACAACCCCAAGGATAAAAACAAATCACACGATCAAGGGTGGAGTAACCCGGAGGGGTTGGAGCAGCACCAGGGCCGGACCCACCTCATTGTAGTAAGGACAATTGGTGGATTCCTTCATGGACGTGTATTTCTTCTCCTCCCCCACCTCCACACACACCACGGGGTCCATGTTGAGCCCCACCAGCTGCCGGGCCTCGATGACGGTGATGCTGACCTGGGGAGAGGAATTCCCAAATTTCCACATCCCGGGAGCAGCTCCAGGCTGCCTTCCCCCACCCCCCCCACCTCTGACCAAGGGGAATTCCCAGTGCAATGGGGTCTGCTGGTCCCACTGGGATACAGGTGAGGAGGGGCTGGCAAGGGTGTGGGATGCAGGAGATCCCAGGAATCCCGGTTGCTCCAGCCTCCTGGTGAGGGTGCTACACCCAACGTGGAAAATCCAATGGATTTAACCCGAGCTGTGGAATCAGACAGACTGAACCCATTGGCTTCACTTCTGCTGGAAAATCCAATGGATTTAACCCAGACTGTGGGATTAGAGAGGCCAATCCCATTGGCTTCACTTCTGCTGGAAAATCCAATGAATTCAACAAAGCTGTGGGATCAGAGAGACTGATCACATTGGCTTCACTACTGCTGGAAAATTCCATTTTCTGCTGAAAAATCCAGTGGATTTAACCCAAGCTGTGGGATCAGAGAAGCCGATCCCATTGCCTTCACTTCTCCTGGGAAACACAACGGGATTTAACCTGAGCTGTGAGATTAGAGAGATCAATCCCATTGGCTTCACTTCTGCTGGAAAACACAACGGGATTTAACCTGAGCTGTGGGATCAGGCAGACCGATCCCATTGGCCTCATTTCTGCTGGAAAATCCAGTGGATTTAACCCAAACTGTGGGATCAGAGAAGCCGATCCCATTGGCTTCACTTCTCCTGGAAAACACAACGGGATTTAACCTGAGCTGTGGGATCAGACAGACCGACCCCATTGGCTTCACTTCTGCTGGAAAATCCAATGGATTTAACTTGAGCTGTGGGATCAGAGAGACTGATCCAATTGTCCTCATTTCTGCTGGAAAATCCAATGGATTTAACCAAGTTGTGGGATCAGGGAGACCGATCCCATTGGCTTCACTTCTGCTGGAAAATCCAACGGATTCAACCAAGCTGTGGGATCAGAGAAGCCGATTCCACTGGCTTCACTTCCATTGGAAAATTGAAAGGATTTAACCCAAGCTGTGGGATCAGAGAGACCGATCCCATTGGCTTCATTTCTGCTGGAAAACACAATGGGATCATGGATTGGTTGGAATTGGGAGGAGCTTAAAGCTCAATCCATTCCACTCCCTGCCAGAGGCAGGAACACATTTTGCTACCCCAGGTTGCTCCAAGGAGAAATTCCAGAGACAACCTCAAAGAGAGCTTAATTTGGGTTTAATTTGGGCTTAATTTGGGCTCTCTGAGTTTTACATGCCGGACAAAAAACCCAGTCGATGGCTTAATCCTGAGTTTATGGCTCCACCAGTGAAATTCCAGCTCTTGGGATGCCCTGGATCCAAGCCCAGTGAGTTGAGACCCACCAGGAACTCGGTCCCTGCAAACGGTGTCCCCAAGCCCAGGTCGTGACCCTGAGGGCCATACCCAGGTGTCACCTACCTGGTAATCCATGGGCCTCCCGGCACTCGGCTCCATCCTGATGTCAGGCTTGGACCTTGGGAGAGGCAGAAGAAACCTTTGGTCAAACCACGGCTGGAATTCATGGAATCATGGAATGGTTTGGGAGGGCATCTTGAAGATCATCCAGAGCCTGACACCACCAATCCAGGTTCTCCGAGCCCTGTCCAACCTGGCCTGGGACACTTCCAGAAATAGGGCAGGCACTGCTTCTCTGGGAATTCCATCCCAGCCCCTCCCAGGGAACAATTCCTAATTCCCAAGATCCCATCCCTGCCCTCTGGCAGTGGAAAGCCATTCCCTGTGTCCTGTCCCTCCAGGTTCATGTCCCAAATCCCTCTCACTACAAGACCAGGGTCACCCTCAATGCTCCTCCAACCCTGGGAGCTGGGAGGCTCCACAGAAATTTGGTGATCGCTGCTGTGGGTCAGATATTCCAGAAAAACATCCCACTGGTTCTGTGGGACAATGATTTCCAACATTCCCTATGTCAGGGATCACTCACTTTTTGGAATGTCCATCCTCACCTCCCGCTGGCACAATCCCAACCCCGGATCTCACCTTTTGTTGGAGACATTGGTGGTGACAGCGGTGACAGAGGCCAGGGAGATGGTGTCTGGCTCCAGGCCTGCTCCGTATCTCATGGCCTTTCTATCCAGGTCTTCTGTTTCCAGAACAGCCGGATCATCTGCGGGAAGGGGACAAAGGAATGGCTCCGGTTTTCATTTCCACCGGTGAATAATTAAAGGCTGGGAGAAGGGAAACCAATCCATCCCCTCGGCTGGGAGCACAAAAACAATGGGGACCAGGTCGGGTCTCGGGCAACCTGCTCGGAAGAGGGGTTATCAAAGAGATGACATGGAATTCCATCCGGGCAGAATTCCTGTGGAGGGTCTTAAGGAAAGAAAAATAAGGAATAATGAGAGCACCCAGAATTTAGGGGGTGAAAGAGCATTTGAGGAAGAGTTGGAGATCTGAGGAGTGCATGAGTTGGTGCAAAGACAACCAATTCCCTGGTTTTGAGGAGAGAGGGGTGAAAAAATGGGAGAAATGGGTCATTCCCAGGAGGAAAAACTGCTGCAGGAGCTGAGATCCCACCGGCACGTGCCCATGCCTGGGTTTCTATTGGAAGAAGTTGCTGGAATGTTCCTTTTCTGAGGGAAAGGGGGTCCTGGACTCAGCCAGGAGATTAAGACTGAGCCAGGAGCTGGGAATTGCTGCCTCCAGCTCTGGGATCCTTGGCATGGGATGATCATGGAGCTGCTGGAGTTGGTCCAGAGGAGACCACGGAGCTGCTCCAGGGCTGGAGTCCCTCAGCCATGGAACCAGGCTGGGAGAGCTGGGAATGTCCAGCTGGAGAAGGGAAGGATCCAGGGAGACCTCAGAGCCCCTTGCAGGGCCTAGAGGGGCTCCAGGAGAGCTGGAGAGGGACTGGGGACAAGGGATGGAGGGACAGGACACAGGGAATGGCTCCCACTGGGAAAAGGGAGCTTGGGGTGGGATCTTGGGAAGGAATTCCTGGCTGGGAGGGTGAGGAGGGGCTGGGCTGGAATTCCCAGAGGAGCTGTGGCTGCTCCATCCCTGGAAGTGTCCAAGGACAGGTTAGAGCTGATCTAAGCTGGAGAAGAGTCTGGATGGGAGGGAAGCACCCACGGAATGTTGGGAATGCCAGCTTGGCCGGCAGGCAGCGGATCCAGGACATCCACCCATCCCTTATCCAGTAGCCAAGGGTTGGAATCACCACCATCCCAGCCCAGGGACACCTGGAGGTTCCTGGGAAAGGTGGGACCAGGAGCCTCCCAGCCCTGCAGCGCTGCCCACACCACACAGTGAGAATTCCAGGACCATGGATAAATCCAGCCTGTGGAGATGCTTCCATGGGACCAACTGCTCTGTTCATTTGCATCCTGGGTGTTTTCCCATGGTCCTGCTGGAATCTTTAATCACAAACAGAACATGCAGGTTCTGGGAGGAGCACCCAGGTTTCCATGCCAGCATCCCAGGCAAAATTCCTTTTTCCTATCCTCAAACCTGGCTGGGAAACAGGGCAAGTTTTCCCAGAATCACAACCCAAACTTTTTCCAAGGCTTTTCTCCGCCTGTAAACGCACATTCCTGCTTTTCTTTGCTGTGGGAAACTGATCCTCGGCTCTGAATGGAAACAGCCATGAATTTCCAATCGCTGCCCTCTCCTGCCTTTCCAGAGGTGTCCAATTCCAGCCCCACCTCGGTGCAGAGCCCAGGGAACAGAACAGGCAGCCCTTCCTCTCCCACCGCTGCAATTCCAGGAATCCACCATCATTCCATGACCGTACCTTGTTTCCGATGCTCATCCTTGGACGGACGTGTCTTTCCAAGCTTCATGGCTGAAAAAACTCCTTTGCCAGCTCTGGATGAAGAGAGGGAGAATAAAAATCCCCGTTAATTTCTGTATTTTTTGGTGTTTTCTAGGACATGGGAAAAGGAGGGGTTTTATTTCCAAAAGGGAATGAGGAAATGTCAGCTGAAAAACAGAGCAGGAAATATTCCAGAGAGTCAGAATAGGGAGTGGAATTCACTGCCCTGAAATCTTGGATCCCATTTTTTATCTGGGAATGCCTCAGCTTGGGATAACCCCCTGCTGGGGATCCCGGTTGTGTTCCTACTCCTCATCTCTCCCAACCAGTCCATGGAATTTCTTTCCAAGACATCAGAAAATGAAACTACTAAAAATGAAACACCCCAAAATTCAAACACTCTGAAAATTCAGACAGCCAAAAATTCAAATACCCCAAAATTCAAATACTCAAAAATTCCGACATCCTGAAATTCAAACACCCCAACATTCAGACACCCAAAAATTCGAACACCCCTAAATTCAGACACACCAAAAATTCAAACACCTCTAAATTCCGACACACCAAAAATTCCAACACCCCGAAAATTCAAAGCCCCAAAAATTCAGACAGCCCAAAACTAAACACCCCAAAATTCAGACACCCCAAAAATTCAGACAGCCCAAAATTCAAATACACCAAAACTCAGACACCCCAAAATTTCAAACACCCTAGAAATTCAGACACCCCAGAAATTCAGACAATTAAAAAATGGAATACTCCAAAATTCAGACACTAAGAAATTCAGACACTCTAAAAATTCCGACAACCCCAAAATTCCGGCACCCATGACAGAGCAATGTTTTTAATTGGAGAATTTCCATCACTGGAAATGAAGGAACCTTCACAGGTTTGCTGGAGATTTTCTTGGAAGTAACAGGAGACCTCCAGCCAGGATCACCCCTCACCTGCAGGTTGGACTTCCAGCCAGGACCTCACCTCCAAACCGGGACCTCACCTCCAAGATGAACCTGACCTCCAGCCTGGACCTCATCTCCCACTGGAACCTCAACTCCCCCCTTGACTTCACCTCAAAACCAGGCCTCACTTCCAAACTGGGACCTCATCTCCAGACTGGACCTTTCATCACCTCCTGCTTGAACCTCACCTCCAAAATGAGCCATTTTCAGTTGGCACCTCATCTCCAGCCTGGACTCCAGTTCCAGTCAGGACCTCAATTCCAAACTGGACTTCACCTCCAAGATGAACCTCACCTCCAAACCAGACTTCACCTCCAACTGGGACCGCACCTCCATGGACCTTTCATCACCCCCTGCTTGGACCTCACCTCCAAAATGAACCATTTTCAGTTGGGTCCTCATCTCCAGCCTGGACTCCAGTTCCAGCCAGGACTTCACCTCCAGCCTGGTTCTCACCTCTTGCTTGGACCTTACCTCACCTCCAGGATGGACCTTTCCCCACCTCACCTGACTGGAGCTCACCTCCAGTCCAGATCCCAGCTCCAAGCTGAGCCTTGCCTCCAGGCTGGAACTCACCTCCAAACTGGGAACTCAGCTCCAGGCTGGACCTTCCCTACAGGCCAGGTGTAACCTCCAAGATGAACCTCACCTCCAGGCCGGACCTCACCTCCAACTCGGACCTCAACCCCTGCCTTGACCCCACCTCCAAACTGGACCTTTCCTCACCTCTGACCAGACCTAGACTTCACATCCAGGCTAGAACTTTCCTAATCTTCAGTCTGAACTTCATCTCCAAGATGAACCTCACTCCAGCTGGGAACTCACCTCACCTCCAGCCTTGACATCTCCTCCAAGCTAGACCTCACCTCCAAACTGGGATTCACTTCCAGCCAGGACAAAAAGTCACCTCCACCCTGGATTTTTCCTCACCTTCAACCAAAGTTTAATCTCCAGCCTCCAGCCTGGATCTAACTTCAAGTCAGGACCTCACCTCCAGTCAGGACCTCACCTCCAACCTGGACCGCACCTGGCTGCCAGGCCAGGAGATCCAGGCAATCCAGAGCTCCTGGATTCTGCAGGATTGGGATGTCATTCCACAAGGAAACCACACTGACCCTGTGGGATTTCCCAGTCCCACCTCTGGATGGAGCCGAAGGGTCACGTTTTACCCTTGGGAATTTTTTCACTAGGAAAAATCCCTGGAATTGAGTCCTGGTTGGAAATCACCCCCAGAAACCTCCAGGCCACAGAGAGAGCCAGAGAAAGCAGGAAGAAAATTAAAGAGAATGGGAAAATAACATATCTGAGGGAGAGGATAAGGTTGGGATAAGATTCAGTATTTAAATATGGGACTAAAGCAGCACTCAGGCCTATGGAAGCTGTGATTTATTCCCAGGATGCTTCATTTTTTCCATGGATTGGAGGAGAAAAGTTAAAGATGAGGATTCCATATCTGTGATTCCACCAGGGAGCACCCAGTGGATGGGACCCTTTGGAGCTGTTTTCAAAATAATTTATTTAATGAGGAAATGTTGGAATCACGACTCAGGCTCTGGAATTCTGCTCCCAGATCATTCTCTGCCCTTCAGCCACACCTCCCTGTTGGTTGGATTAGATTCCTTTCTTTTCCATGAAATTTTCAAAAAATGAAGAGCAAAAAAAGAGAAAACAAATCCGTCCAGTCCCAGAGCTTCCATTTGTTAAATGGACTGGATAAAATTAATCAAATTTTTATCAAATCCATTTAACAAATGGATTTGATAAAATCACTGTCCTGGGAATTTCTGAGGTTTCTTGGGAAGGAAAACCAAAGTGAGGAGCAGCTGGTGATGGACTCAGCATGGAAAATTCCATCAGGGTCCTCTCTCAGCTGCCAAATCCACGGAAAACAAGGATTTGGATCCCTCAGATGTTCCTGACAGTAAAATGATGATGGTGGATTTGGGGTGATGTGTGGAAAAAAACTGGGATTAATCATCTTATCCAAGGTGTTGAAAAACCACACCTGGGAATGGGGAAAATCTGGGACATCCACAGGGTGAGGTGGATCGGAGGGAAAAATCCAGAAAATAAAAATATGGAATAGAGGTTCAGGTGCTGTGTCCGTGCCCAGCAGGGAATGGAGTTTTGGGAAGGGAATAAAGGGATTTGGAGGGTGCTGGGGGAAAGGGAAAAAGGAAGGAAAAAAGAGGGAAAGAGGAAAAAAAGGGAAAAAGAAGAGAGGGGAAGAAGGGTTAAAATGAAAAAGGTAAAATAAAGAAAATTGGGAAAAGTAACAAAAAAGAAAAAAGGGGAAAAGGGGAAGTAAAGAAAAGAGGAGGAAAGTAAAAAGGACAAAAAAGGTAAAATAAGAAATGAGAAAAGGAAAAAGAAAGGAGGAAAATTTAAAAATGAAGGGGAAAATAGGGAAGAAAAGAAACAGGGAAAAAAGGGGGGAACAGTTAAGGAAAAATGGGGAGGTAAAAATGGAGGGGAAAAACAGAGGAAAAATTGGGGTTGGGGAATGAGGGGGGGGAATAGAAAAGAAAAAGGGAAAAACCAGAAAAATTTAGGAAAAACTGTGGAGGAATAAGCAGGGGGAAAAAAAGAAAATAAGCAGGGGAAAAAAATAGAGGGAAAATAAAATGGGAGGGAGAGGGGGAAAACCTGAGGGAAGAGCAGGGACAAAGTAAAAAAAAAAAAAAAAAAAAGAAAAGGAAAAATACTCAGAAAAATTTGGGAAAGAAAATCCAGGAGGTATCAACAGGGAAAAAAAGGGGGGGAAAAATAGATGAAAGAAAAAACTTTGGGAAAGAAAACTGTTGGGATAAAAAAACCTGTCAAGGATAAAGCAGGAAAAAAAACCTCCAAACAAACAGGAGAAAGCACCAGGGAATAAAAAGGGAGGAAAAAGGGAGGGGAAAAAAAAAAAAAAACAGGAAAAATGGAGGGGAAAGGGAATAAGAGGAAAAAAAAGAGACAAAGAAATAAATTCTGAAGCAGCGGGTTTTTGGTGGGTTTTTTAGAGGGTTTTGTTGGATTTTGGCAGCATTCAGCAGGTGCTGGGAAGAAGGGAAGGAGCAGGACGAGGATGAAGACGGAGCCATCCCAAAAGTTCCGGAGCAGCATCCCAGTGCCTCATCCCAATCCCCAACCCTTTCCCGATCCCCACCCGTCCCTTTCCCAAGCTGGGCGAGCCCTGCCCAATCCCAAACACCTCCCCCTTCCCATCCCAGCTTCTACCTTCACCCAGCCCAGCAGGAGAAGGTTCTGGAATATCCAAGGTGGGAATGGCGGAGCCTCTATGGTGGGACATCCATCCCAGCGCCGGAGGGGACGGAGCAGGGATGGGGGATCCCTCCGAGTCTCCACCGTGGGCACAGCGGGGTTTTTGTGGGATCTTCCCAATGCTCCCACCACGCTCCCGACGGTGCCGGTGGGACACCGGGGCTGGCGGAGAGCTGACACCGTCTCCACATGAATATTCCATGAGGATCCGCGCACCGGCGGAACCTGAGCTGCCACCATGGCACCGAGAGCCCTCCTGGGCCATCTCCCGCCCTTATCCCGCTTTCCTGAAGAACCCAGGTTCTGGAAAAATTGCTGCTGCCCCATCACAACACATCCCACCTGGGTTCCAGCAAGTTTGGAGTGTGAAGAACTTCCAAGAAAGTTTAAATCCATGTTAGACACCAGAGATTCCAGCCAGCCTCTTCCCATGGATTTTCTGGGGTCTAATATGACATTGGGATTGAGCATGGATCATCGCCACTTCCACAAGCCTGCTCCTTTTGTCCTTCAGGATTTCGCCAATGGCGTTCTCCGGAATCCACAGGGATTCTGGAACCACAGCAGGGATTTGGGAGCAGCCTCTGTCCTGGCCGGCTTCCAGTTAAAGATCCCATTACTGGTGAATTATCCATGGATAAAAGGACATTTTAATCACTGCCCTTCACTGGGAGATGGAAGAGATTCCAAGGAAGTTTAAATCCATGTTAGACGCCAGAGATTCCAGCCAGCCTCTTCCCGTGGATTTTCTGGGCTCTAATATGGGATTGGGATTAAGCATGGATCATCTCCATTTCCACAAACCCTCCTGCTACTCCTTTTGGCTTTGTCCTTTAGGTTTTCACATTGTGGGGATCTCCAAAATCCACAGGGATTCTGGAGCCACAGCCGGGAGCTGGGAGCAGCCTCTGTCCTGGGCAGTTAAAGATCCCATTACTGGTGAATTATCCATGGATAAAAGGACATTTTAATCACTGTCTTTTACTGGCAGTTGGAAGAACATCCAAGGAAGTTTAAATCCATGTCAGACACCAGAGACTCCAGCCAGCCTCTTCCCATGGATTTTCTGGGGTCTAACATGAGATTGGGATTGAGCATGGATCATCGCCACTTCCACAAGCCTGCTCCTTTTGTCCTTCAGGATTTCACCAATGGGGTTCTCCGGAATCCACAGGGATTCTGGAACCACAGCAGGGATTTGGGAGCAGCCTCTGTCCTGGACAGCTTCCAGTTAGAGATCCCATTACTGGTGAATTATCCATGGATAAAAGGACATTTTAATCACTGCCCTTTTTCTGGCAGTTGGAAGAACATCCAAGGAAGTTTAAATCCATGTTAGACACCAGAGACTCCAGCCAGCCTCTTCCCATGGATTTTCTGGGGTCTAATATGGGATTTAGCATGGATCATCTCCATTTCCACAAACCCTCCTGCTGCTCCTCTTGGCTTTGGCCTTCAGGATTTTGCCTTGTGGGAATCTCCGGAATCCACAGGGATTCTGGAGCCACAGCAGGGATTTGGGAGCAGCCTCTGTCCTGGACAGCTTCCAGTTAAAGATCCCATTACTGGTGAATTATCCATGGATAAAAGGACATTTTAATCACTGCCCTTCACTGGGAGATGGAAGAATTTCCAAGGAAGTTTAAATCCATGTTAGACGCCAGAGATTCCAGCCAGCCTCTTCCCATGGATTTTCTGGGCTCTAATATGGGATTGAGCATGGATCATCTCCACTTCCACAAACCCTCCTGCTGCTCCCCTTGGCTTTGTCCTTTGGGATTTTGCCTTGTGGGGATATCCAGAATCCACAGGCATTCTGGAGCCACAGCAGGGATTTGGGAGCAGCCTCTGTCCTGGCCAGCTTCCAGTTAAAGATCCCATTACTGCTGAATTATCCATTGATAAAAGGACATTTTAATCTCTGCATTTTACAGGGAACCAGGAGCAGGGAACAGCATTCCCATTGCTCATTTCCTTGCAGGAATTCCACCTGCCAGGAGTTCTTCCAGAGGACAGATCCCACTGCTGGGTCCATCCTATACCCTTGGGAAAATCCCAACCCTCAATCCCTTGGTGCTTCTTCCCAGAGGAAGGACCAGAGCTGGGAGATCTCTTCCCATTTTTCCTGACTCTGCTTCAGGACATTTCCCTCCTTCTCCACCTCATCTCCACTTCCTGCTTCAGCCCATTATTTGGGAGGATCCATCCATGGCATGTGCCATGAATTGATCCCCTAAACCACAAAAGAAGGAATAGGAACCAGGAGAGGTCTCTCAGATGGGGAAGTCCCTGGGGATGATTCCAGGATCATTCCCTGGAGCTGAGTTTAAATTTGAGCCAGAGGATCTGGGGTTTGGGGGAACATCCCAGTCTGGTATCCATGAAAATTATTGGGAATGAAAGAAAGGAAGGAGCTAAGAAATCTGGCAGCCTAATGTGGGCACAGGAGCTGTCGGACCATGGAATTCCTGAGTGGGAAGGGACCAAACGGGATCATGGATCCAACTCCTGCCCAGGACACCCCAGCAATCCCACTCTGTGCCTGTCCCATTGCTCCTGGAGCTCTGGGAATGTCACCATTCCCTGGGGAGCTGCTCCAGTGCCCAGCCAGCTCTGGGGGAAGAACCTTTTCCTGAAATCCAAAGAAAAGCTGGATCCGAGTCCTGTCTGCACCCAGACTTCTCCTGTCCTGTCCATGTCCAGCCTGGGAATCTCCCTCCATCCGATCCCTACGGATCCCTCAAGGTCTCTCTGTTCCCTTCAGGCACTGCCATACTCCAAAGATTTTGCTGGATAAATTTTCCTTGGTTTTTTTGATAAATATTCCCTGAGGCCACACATTCAAGAAAACCAAGTTTTTCCAGGGTGGATAGGTCTGGCTTTAGAGAAAGGCAGAGCACAGCTACTGGATCAGCTGGAAAAGTGGGAATGAAGAGGAGGAGGAGGACCAGGGAGAGCAAACCACCTGGATCAGCTGGAAAAGTGGGAATGAAGAGGAGGAGAAGGAGGAGTAGGGAGAGCAAACCAATCAGATCGGCTGGGAAAATTGGGAATGAAGAGGAGGAGGAGCAGGAAGAGCAAACCAAGTGGATCAGCTGGAAAAGTGGGAATGAAGAGGAGGAGGAGCAGGGAGATCAAACCTACTTGTTCTCCTTGGTCTTCTCCTTGCCTTTGCTGGAGCCGGTGGTGGAATATTGAGGGAATAAAAGGCAAACAAACTTCAGTGACTGAGGAATCAGGGAATCATGGAATGCTTTGGGTGGGAAGGGACCTTTAAAATCCATAACCCCACTCCTGCCATGGGGTGGGATGCATGCACTGTCCCAGGCTGCTCCAAACCCCAATGTCCAGCCTGGCCTTGGACCCTTCCAGGAATCCTGAAGCACTCACAGCTGCTCTGGGAATTCCATCCCAGCCCCTCCCCACCCTCACAAGGAAGAATTCCTTCCCAATATCCCACCCAAACTTCCTCTCTGTCAGCTTAAAATTTAGGTGGAAAACATCCCCTCCCAAAACTGGAGCTGGAAGTGATGGAAATTCCCTGGATTTGTGTTTGGGGCCATTAATGTAGCACCACTGTGCAGGACATGTGGGATTCCTGGATTCCATTCCTGGGTTTGGGAAGCTCCTCGGCAGGGGACAGAGCTTCTCTTTTCTGGAGACGAGGATGGTTTTCCTTATCCTAACACATCCATATCCCTGCTCTAGAGAGGCCTGAGCTGCAGGGAATGGGCTGGATCTGGAATTCCTCATTCCTGCCCAGACTCCACATGGGAAACATTTATCCTTTCCTTCCCTTTTCTTTCTGAGATCCTGCTCTGCTCCCTGGCTTCTGGTTTGCTTCTCCAATGTTTCTCTCTGCAGGTTCTGCCTCCCTGTTTTCTTCCCCAGGTCCTTCTTCCCTGTTTTTCTCCTCCTTTTCCTTCCCAGTCCTATTCCCAGTTTTCCTCCCAGGTCCTGCTTCTCTCTTTTTCTCTCTGTCTTCCTTTCTGCTTTCCTCCCCGGTCCTGTTTTCCTCCCTCTTTTCCTCCCAGTTTTCCTCCCTATTTTTCTCCCCATTTTCCTCCCCAGTCCTTCTTCCCTATTTATTTGCCTTCCTGTTTTCCTCTCTGATTTCCTCCCCAGTCCTTCTTCCCTCTTTTCTTCCCAGTTTTCCTCCCAGGTCCTGCTTCCCTGTTTTCCTCTCTCTTTTGCTCCCTGTTTCCCTCCCTTGGTCCTTCTTCCCTGTTTTCCTCCCAGTTTTCCTCCCTGAGTCCTGTTCCCTGTTTTCCTTTTTGATCCTGCTTCTCTCCATTTTCCTCCCTATTTTCCTCCCTGGACCTGCCTCCCTATTTTCCTCTCTGTTTTCTACCCCGGTCCTGCTTCCCTCTCTTCCTCCCTGTTTTCCTCTTGGGTCCTGCTTCCCTGTTTTCTTCCCTAATTTTCTCCCTTTTTTCCTCCCCAGTCCTTCTTCCCTCTTTATTTTCCTTTCTATTTCCCTCACTGATTTTCTCCCTGGTCCTTCCTTCCTGTTTTCCTCCCCAGGTCCTGTTCTGTGTTTCCTCCTCTTTTTCCTCCCCAGTCCTGTTCCCTGTTTTCCTCTTGGATCCTGCTTCTCTCCATTTGTCTCCCTTTTTTTCTCGCGGTTTTCCACCCTGGGCCTGCTTCCCTCTTTTCCTTCCTCTTTTTCTCTCCAGTCCCTGTTCCCTATTTGTTTTCCTCCCTATTCTCCTCCCTGTTTTCCTTTCTGTTTTCTTACCAGTTCTCCTCCTGGGTCCTTCTTCCCTATTTATTCTCCTCCTCCCTACTTTCCTCCTTGTTTTCCTTTCTGTTTTCTTCCCAGGTCCTGCTTCCCTTTTTTCCTTGTGTTTTCCTCCCCAGTCCTTCTTCCCTGTTTATTTTCCTCCCCAGTCCTTCTTCCCTATTTATTTTCTTCCCTTCTTTCCTCCCTGATTTCCTCCCCAGTCCTGCTTCCTGTTTTCCCCTCTATTTTTTCTCCCCATTTTCCTCCCTGATTTCCTCCTCAGTCTTTCTTCGTTATTTATTTTCCTCCCTATATATTCTTCCCTGGTTTCCTCCCTACTTTCCTCCCTGGGTCCTATTCCCCATTTTCCTTCTCTTCTTCCTCCCCAGTCCTGTTCCCTGTTTTCCTCTTGGGTCCTGCTTCTCTCCATTTGCCTCTCTATTTTCCTCCTTGGACCTGCTTCGCTGTTTTCATCTCTGCTTTCCTCCCTGGTCCTGCTTCTCTCTTTTTTTCCCTGTTTTCCTTTCTGCTTTCCTCCCCAGCCCTGCTTCCCTGTTTTCCTTCTGGATCCTGCTTCTCTCTTTTTCTTCCAGTTTTCCTGCCTGTTTTCCTCTCTATTTTTCTCTCTATTTTCCTCCCTGTTTTCCTTCCTGGTGCTTCATCCCTATTTATTTTCCTTCCTATTTTCATCCCTGATTTCCTCCGCAGTCCTTCTTCCCTGTTTTCCTGCCTGATTTCCTCCCTATTTTCCTCCTGGGTCCTGCTTCCCTGTTTTCCTGTTTTCCGCCCTATTTTTCTCCCCATTTTCCTCCCCAGTCATTCTTCCCTATTTATTTTCCTTTCTGTTTTCCTCCCAGGTCCTTCTTCCTTGTTTTCCTCGTGTTTTCTTCCCCAGTCCTTCTTCCCTATTTATTTTCCTCCCTGTTTCGTCCCGAGTCCTGCTTCCCTGTTTTTCTCCGTATTTTTCTCTCTGGTACTTCGTCCCTATTTATTTTTTCCCCCTGTTTCCCTTCCCGCTCCTCCTTCCCTGTTTTCCTCCCCGCTCCTGCTTCTCTCCCCTCTTCCCTCCCCTCCCCCGTTAATCGCCCTCATTGTCCCGCAGCAATTAGGGAGGAGAAAGCAATTAAGCTGCTCGGGAAGTAATTAAGGAGCCTGGAGTTAATTACACCGGCTCCTCCGCCCGGTTGGGGACAGGAGACAAGGGACAGATTTCAGAAGCTGAAATTCCAACTCCTTGTGCCCGAGCTGCTGGAAAACCATCCAGGAAAAAAAATTAAATAGTGAAGTGTTGCTGGATTTTGGGTTTTGGGAGAATTCCAAAGGAATTCAAAATAAAACGGGACACGGGATGGAAACTGGGAAGAGCAGCACGGGCAGGGATCAGCCTGCTCTGATCTCTGATCCAAGAATTCCTGTTTTTTCCCTGTCCTGACTCCTGCCGCGGGAGCAGAAAGGGGAAAGTGATTTCCCTGCCAGCTGAGCTCCTCCTGGGAGAGCCGAGCCCCAGCTCAGCATTGGAAAAGCTGCCAGGAGAGGAAAAGCTGCCAGGAGAGGAATTCAATCATTCCAGGCTTTCTCCTGGAGCTCAGGGATCTGGTCCAGGTCCTGCTGGACACACACTGGAGATGGGATTCAAGGCAGGGATCACATCCCGCTGATCTCACTGGGCAGGATCCTTCCCTCCTTCCACATCTTCTCTGGGAATTCCTGCTCATCCCCTTCCCACCCTCACAGCCAGGAATTCCTTCCCAATATCCCACCCCAAGCTTCCCTTTCCCAATGGGAAGATTTCCTTGTGTCCTGGCCCTGTAATTCCTGGTATCACCATGTGGGAAATAGTGCAGAGGGAGCACAGGATGAGGCTGACCTGGATCCCAAATCCTGGGTTTATGCTGGGACCAGCACCTGTCTGTAGGATGTGGGATGGGCTGGAATGGAAGTAATCCCTCAAAATCCCAGATCCCACCCCAAAATTTGGGATCCTTCCCTCCTTCCCTTCCCTTCCCCATCCAAACTGCCCTGGGGGGGCAGAGGGGCTGGAATGTTCCCTGCAGTCAGGATGGGATCCATCCAAGGGTGGGAAGAGAGGCTGGGATGTCACACCCCTGGTTGGGCAGGGGGGCTGGAATGTCCCATCCCTGAGGATCCATCCCTGGGTGGGCAGGGGGACTGGAATGTCCCATCCCTGAGGATCCATCCCTGGGTGACCAGAGGGCCTGGGATATCACGTCCCTGGATGGCAGAGGGTCGGGAATGTCCCATCCCTAGGTGGACACAGTGCCTGGGATATTCCATCCCTGGGTGGGAAGGAGTGCTGGGATATCCCATCCCTGGGATCCATCCCTGGGTGGGAAGAGGGTCTGGAATGTTCCCTGGAGTCAGAATGGGATCCATTCTGGGTGGGCAAAGTTGGGAATGTCCAATCCTTGGGTGGGCAAAGGGTTGGGAATGTCCCATCCCTGGGTGGGCAGAGGGGCTGGGATATTCCACCCCTGAGAATTCATCCTGGGGTGGGCAGAGAGTCTGGAATGTCCTGTCCCTGGGATCCATCCCTTGGTGGGCAGGTCTGGAATGTCCCCTGGAATCAGGATGGGATCCGTCCCTGGGTGGGCAGAGGGGCTGGGATGTTCCCTGGAGTCAGGACAGGATGCATTCCTGGGTGGGAAGAGTGTTGGGAATGTCCCATCCCTGGTTGGGCAGAGGGTCTGGGATATCCCATCCCTGAGGATGCGTCCCTGGGTGGGCAGATGTTCTGGGATCTTCTATCCCTGAGAATCCGCCCCTGGGTGGGCAGAGAAGCTGAAATGTTGCATCCCTGGGGTCCATCCCTGGTGTGGAAGAGGGTCAGGAATGTCCCTTCCCTGAATAGGCAGAGGGTCTGGCATATCCTGTCCCTGAGGATCCATCCCTGGGTGGGAAGAGAGGCTGGAATGTTCCCTGGAGTCAGGATGGGATCCAGCCCTGGGTGGGCAGAGGTTCTGGGATATCACGTCCCTGGATGGCAGAGGGTCGGGAATGTCCCATCCCTAGGTGGACACAGTGCCTGGGATATTCCATCCTTGGGATCCATCCCTGGGTGGGAAGAGGGTCTAGAATGTTCCGGAGTCAGAATGGGATCCATTCTGGGTGGGCAAAGTTGGGAATGTCCAATCCTTGGGTGGGCAAAGGGTTGGGAATGTCCCATCCCTGGGTGGGCAGAGGGGCTGGGATGTTCCACCCCTGAGAATTCATCCTGGGGTGGGCAGAGTCTGGAATGTCCTGTCCCTGGGATCCATCCCTTGGTGGGCAGAAGGTCTGGAATGTCCCCTGGAATCAGGATGGGATCCCTCCCTGGGTGGGCAGAGGGTCTGGGATGTTCCCTGGAGTCAGGACAGGATGCATCCCTGGGTGGGAAGAGTGTTGGGAATGTCCCATCCCTGGTTGGGCAGAGGGTCTGGGATATCCCATCCCTGGGTGGGCAGAGGGTCTGAGATATTCCACACCTGAGAATCGATTCCTGGGTGGACAGAGGGTCGGGAATGTCCCATCCATGGGATCCATCCCTGAGTGGGCAGAGGGGCTGGAATGTCCCATCCCTGAGGATCCATCCCTGCGTGGCAGAGGGTGTGGGATATCCCATCCCTGAGAAGAAGTGCTGGGATATCCCATCCCTGGGATCCATCCTTGGAAAAGAGGCCAGGGAAGTGCAGATCCTGTGCCCTTTCCCTCTTCCTGCAGGGAAATCAAGCCCTGGGTGGGGGATGCAGGAACATGGCGCATTCCAAGCGCATCCCTCTTTTTCTTCTGTTTCCCTCCTCTTCCTCCAAGTGTTTCCTGCATCTCTTTCCTCTCCTGATCCCTGCATCCACTTCATTCCTGGCACTCGGATCAGGGTGTCCAAGTGGGTGTCTGCACTTCCTGAGGGATCCAGGATCCTTTCCCAAGGTCCTGGTGGAGCAACCAAAGCCAAATTCCCCTCTCTCCCTCCTTTCCTTTTCCTGGGGCCCTTCCAGTCCAACTCTCCTGCCAAAGGTGACCACGGACAGTCCCAGCCTGGGCACAGATGGAAAATTCCCATTTTATCCCTTAATTTGGAGCACTTTCCTTGGAAAAATGGGCTCACGGTCCTGCCCTGCTAATGGTCCCAGGTGATTCTGCTGCCGGGGGATGGAGCCTAGAGCTGGAGGGTGCCCTGGGAATCAGGGATCAGGGAATTGGGATACCTGAACGGCAACGCCAGGTGTTTTTTCTCTTTCCCTCTGGCCTTGGCTCTGCAATCCAAAGGAGCGATTCCATGAGTTGTGATCCAGGGATGGGCTCTGATCCACCTTCTCCCCAAAAACTTATTCACATGCACGGAGCAACCCAACAAAGACAATCCAGGAGGGTCCCGGAGGGAGAAATCCCTGTGCCCGGGATTCCCAAGGATCCCAGAGAACGGGAACAGGGATGGGACAGCACCGGTAGGGATGGGATCAGGGATGGAGGGATGGATGGATGGATGGATGGATGGATGGATGGATGGATGGATGGATGGATGGATGGATTTATGGACGGACCCATGGATAGGTCTGTGCATGGATGGATGGAATGGGTGAAGGGAGGGATGGATCCATGGATGGATTGATGGAATAAGGGAAGGGAAGGGAAGGGAAGGGAAGGGAAGGGAAGGGAAGGGAAGGGAAGGGAAGGGAAGGGAAGGGAAGGGAAGGGAAGGGAAGGGAAGGGAAGGGAAGGGAAGGGAAGGGAAGGGAAGGGAAGGGAAGGGAAGGGAAGGGAAGGGAAGGGAAGGGAAGGGAAGGGAAGGGAAGGGAAGGGAAGGGAAGGGAAGGGAAGGGAAGGATCCATGCATTGCTTGGAATACAGACAAACACGACTCTGGGAGCCCCCTCAGCAGTGCCTGACTGGAAGGGGATTTGTTCCTGCTGGGATTAGGAAGGACAGAGGGAATCCCGGGGTGGGTGATCCCAGAAAAGGCCCTTTCCCTGGATCCAAACACCATGCAGGGACTGCTCCCCTCCATGCACACACCATTCCCAAAGGGAAGCAGGGACACCACGTCCCGTACCTGGGATCTTCTGGGTCTTCGCTGTTGGGAGGAGATGGAGACAGGAGGAGGAAGGGGAGGAATTAACAAACATTCCCAACTGGACACAGCCCATGGGAGCAGGACAAGGGGAGGGGCTGATCCTCTAATCCCAGGAATGGTTTGGGTGGGAAGAGACCTTAAGGATCATCCCATCCCAATCCTAACACCTTCCACTATCCCAGGGTGCTCCAACCTGGCTTTGGACACTTCCAGGGATCCAGAGGCAGCCACAGCTTCTCTGGGAATTCCATCCCAGCCCCTTCCCACCCTCACAGCCAGGAATTCTTTCCCAATATCCCACCCCAAGCTTCCCTTTCCCAGTGGGAAGCCTTTCCCTGTGTCCTGGCACTGTAATTCCTGGTATCGCCATGTGGGATACGGTGCAGAGGGAGCACAGGATGAGGCTGACCTGGATCCCAAATCCTGGGTTTATGCCAGGACCAGCACCTGTCTGTAGGATATGGGATGGGCTGGGATGGGCTGGAGTGGAAGCAATTTCCCAAAATCCCAGATCCCACCCCAAAATCTGGGATCCCTCCCACCAGGACATTTTGGTACCTTGCCACTGCCTTGTATCCATCGTTAAATTTAATCCTGGGTGAGGCACCGGAGAGAAAGAGAGGAAAAAAAAATCCAATTAAATCCCAACGTCAGAATTCCTGAGGGAGCAGGGACAGCCCTTCCCAGGAGGGTGGGGCTGAGTCCAAGCTCTGGGTGCTCCAGGGAGGGAATTCCAGCTGTGCATCCAGCCCAGGGTGTTCCACTTCCCCTATTCCCAGGAAAAACCCGGCTGGAGGCTGGATCTGCTCTTCCAGCATTGCTCCTGCTCCATCTGGCAATCTCCTCCACCAGAATAGGCTGGGGGCAATTTGTATTCCCAGAATCCAGGAAAAATCTCCAGGTTCTGAAAGCCCTGCCCTGGGACCCACAGCAGAACCTGCTCCATTGGTTTGAACATTTTCCTGATTTTCAGGATCCTCAGAATGCAGTATTTTCCCAAGGAATTTAATGGCACATTAAATGATTAACATAATTACATTTAATTTAATGAAGGGGAAAAAATTGGAAAACCTTGGGGGAAAAAATGGAAAACCTTTTGGGGAAAAAAATTGGAAAAACCTTGACTGGGACTTTTTATTCCCAGGATGGAAAAGATCCCAAACTTCCTGTTCATCCTGGTGGTGGCACTGCGACATCCCAAAGATCCAAATTTCACATGGATTTGGGAATTTTGGACCCTTCTTACCTCTTTGGACACAGATGAATTCCCCACTATCCCAAATTCCAGCCATTCCCAGCCATTCCATGTCCCCAAGTGCCACATCCACATGGGAACGGGAATGGGGATTTTCATCCCAAGTTCTCCCAGGCCTGGCACAGATCCCAGCTTTGGAGCAGGTGCCAGAGGGATAATTAGCGACAGGCAGTCGGACAAGGCTCGGATCCGCCGGGGACACGGAAGAAAAGCTTCCATCAATAATTCACCGGGAGCAGATTCCTTTCGGCTCCCAGCCCTGTCCTGGCCATGAATATTTCAAGGACAGCCCCTATCGGGTGGTGCTTCCCGGGATCTCACTTTCCAGGGGGTTGGGAGCTGGGCTCAGACGGGTTTTGGCAATTCCTGAACTGCCTCTGGAAGTGTTCATGACTCTTGATTTTTCCTGGGAATCTAAGGGTGAGTCTACATTGGTGAATAAATCATGGGATTGTAAAATTTCTGAATGGTTTGGGTAAGAAAGGGCTTTAAAGTTTATCCCATTCCATGGGCAGGGACAATTCCCACTATCCCAGGCTGCTCCAATCTCTTGGACACTCCCAGGGATCCAGGGGCAGCCACAGCTTCTCTGGGAATTCCATCCCAGCCCATCCCCACCCTCACAGGGAGGAATTCCTTCCCAATATCAAATTTTTTCCTGTTCTTTTCTGCTTTGGAACACAAGTCTAGGTTTTTGAAGGATTCTATCCTGGTTCTAACATCCTCTCATCTCCTGGGATTTTTTAAATCCAGGTTGGATTTTTTTAGCACTTTATTTCCCCATTCTGCATCCTTCCCTAAGATTTTTTCCATGGATTTTTTTGGTTAAACTTCCCAGTGGATCAAGGATCCAAAGCCATTCCAGGGATGTGGCACATGGGAAGGCTCCACCTCCCATTCCTGGCTCCTTCATCCCTGGATTCTGTGTGGGATGAGCAGATTCCAAACTTGGGATCCCCAGGGAAACACAAAAATGGAATTTAATACATCCAAGTCTTGATATGGATCCTGGATTTAAAGAATTTTCTTTAGAAAGCTGAACTTTGGAGGTGGATCAGCCCTGGAAGGGGAGGGGGGGATCTGCTGTGGGAATTTACCTGCAATGCTGATCTTCTTCCGCTTCGTCTCCAAGGCTTGGGAATTTACAGGGAGAGAGGAAAAATTCCTGCTGTGATGTGAGGACAAAGGGCTCTTCCTTTGTTTTCCAAATCAGGAAAAACTTGGGAACACTCCGGCACAGCAAACCACTCCATGCATGGTTGGAATCCCGGGATCCTCCCCATTCCACTTCCCATTGTGTCCACAGGATCCAGGTTTGTCCCAGACTGGATTTTGGGGGGTATTTGGCCAATATTCCACCTTTCTCAGATGGTTCCCTCCTTCCTGACCTCCTTTTCCCACTCCTTCCTTTTCTTTGGGATGGATTTGCTCAAATCCCAAAGGAAAAGTGGGAATGGGTGGGTGCTGTACCCTGTATCCCTTTCCACCCAGAAGGTGGAAAAAGGAATTCCCAGCCCTTGGAAAACCTTGGGAAGATCTGCCATCATCCCAGTGATGGAAAGCTCTTCCCATCCCTTGGAAATCTGCAGGATTGCTTCATGGGGGGGTCCTGATTGCACGGAAATTCCCCAATTTTGGGAAATTCCCAAGCAGACAAGTCCATGTGGATCTACAGACACTGGAGGGTCACACGTTCCCTGGGAAAGAGGGAATAAAGGTGGAAAATTCCCTGTGTTTCCAAGGGATCAGCCTGGATCCAGCAGAGGCCTAGGAAAAGCTGGATCTGCTTTCCCTGGAATCAGCAGCTCCACAGGAGAATTCCCAAAATCCTTGATGGGGATGCTGTGCTCCATGGGAAGGGGGCAAGGCTGTCCTGGATCTGCCAGAGAGGGATTTTTGCTGCCAAAGTCCGGGATCTCCAGGATATCTGTGGGATATCCATGCCCAAATCCCAGGGGATTTTTCGGGTGGAAAAGGGGCTCCAAGCTGGGAGGGGGGAGGGAGAGAGGAAGAACAGGGAAGGGAATGCCTGGGATAGTGGGATAGGTCATTGGAAAAGACGGAAGTTAAAGCAGGTCCCCGTGCCCTGGCATGGATTTTGGATAAGGGATGGAATGCCAGGAAATGGGGGAAAGGTTGAAGCTGCAAAGGGATGGACTCAGATGGGATTTGGGGAAGGAATTCTTTCCTGGGAGGGTGGGGAGGGGGCGGGATGGGATAGTGGGATAATAAGATAATGGGATGGGATAACAGGATGGGATGGGATGGGATGGGATGGGATGGGATGGGATGGGATGGGATGGGATGGGATGGGATGGGATAACAGGATGGGATGGGATGAGATAACAGGATGGGATGGGATGGGATGGGATGGGATGGGATGGGATGGGATGGGATAACAGGATGGGATGGGATGAGATAACAGGATGGGATGGGATGGGATGGGATGGGATGGGATGGGATGGGATGGGATGGGATGGGATGGGATAACAGGATGGGATGGGATGGGATGGGATGGGATGGGATGGGATGGGATGGGATAATGGGACGGGATGGGATCCATAGGGTGGGATCCATGGGATGGGAAATTGGGATGGGGATGGAGATGGGATGGGATCCATGGGACAGGATGAGATCCATGGAATGAGATCCATGGGATGGGGGTGGAGATGGGATGGGATGGGATGGGATGGGATGGGATGGGATGGGATAATGGGATAATGGGATAATGGGATAATGGGATAATAGGATAATGGGATTGGCTGGAGATGGGATGGGATGGGATGGGATGGGATGGGATGGGATGGGATGGGATGGGATGGGATGGGATAATGGGACGGGATGGGATCCATAGGATGGGATCCATGGGATGGGAAATTGGGATGGGGATGGAGATGGGATGGGATCCATGGGACAGGATGAGATCCATGGGATGAGATCCATGGGATGGGGGTGGAGATGGGATGGAATCCATGGGATGGGATGAGATCCATGGAACGAGATCCATGGGATGGGGATGGGGATGGGGATGGGGATGGGGATGGGGATGGGGATGGGGATGGAGATGGGATGGGATGGGATGGGATGGGATGGGATGGGATGGGATGGGATGGGATGGGATGGGATGGGATGGGATGGGATGGGGATTGGATGGGATGGGATCCATTTGATGGCATTATGTGATAATAGGATAAAGGGATGGGAAAATTGGATGGGATGGGGATGGGACAATGGGATGGGATCCATAGGATGGAATCCATGGGGTGGGAAATTGGGATGGGATGGGATAATGGAATGGGATAGGACAATAGGATAATGGGATGGGATAGAATGGGATGGAATCCATTGGATGGGATGGGATAATGGGATAGTAGGATAATGGGATGGGCTGGAGATGGGATGGGATGGGATGGGATGTGTTAGGGTGGGATATTTTGCATTGGCAGGGACCCACAGGGATCACCTGGTCCAACTCTGCCCCATCCAAGGCAGATCCAGTGTTAAATCCTGTTATTACGAGACCCTCCACATCCTTCCAGCCATCCCTCATCCCACAGGAATCCAGGAGCTTTTCCCAAAATGCTCCTTCCTGTGGCTGAGCTCCTCCTGGGACGATCCTTGGGATTTTACCTGAAATTCCCTTTCTTTGGCTCCTTCCCAAACTCTTTTGTCACGCCGAGAAAAGCCACAGCAAACAAACTTCCATGCACACGCAGGGAGCTCATTCGCATGGGAATGGCTGATCCCGGGATCTGGGGACAGGACATGGAGACAGAAAGGCACAGCAGTGTCCCAATATCCCGATCTCCATCCAGGATCCCATTCCAAGGCTGCTTTTCTGGCTGTTCCACCACTTCTCCTCCCCACCAGCAGCCCAGGAATGGGAATTCAGGGTCAATTCCCGTGGGAGATCCATCAGGAAAAGGCTCGGAGCAGCCACAGCACTGCGGAGCCTCTCCCTACCTCGTGTCCAGGGACCCCTGGCTCAGGGAATCCCCCTCTCCCAGGAGCTCATCCTCGCTGTGGAAATACATCTCGTCCTCTTCCATCCTGGTGGGAACACTGCCAACATCAGCCCTGTCCTTCCCGGGATTCAGGATTCCAAAATCATGGAATCACTGAGCCCTTTGGGTTAGGAAAACTCTCCAAGTCCTACCATCCCTAGCACCTCCAAGGCCACCCCGATCCATGTCCCCAAGTGCCGCATCCATAGGGATTTGAAATTCCACCAGGGCTGGGCAGCCTTTTCCAGGAAGGAATTGTTCCCAAAATCCAACCTGGACCCCCATCCAGGACACAGCTCTGCACATCCCACTCTTTGCAAATGCCACAACTCTTCCTAAAATGGGGCAGCCACAGCTCCTCTGGGAATTCCTGCCCAGCCCTTCCCTACCCTCCCAGCTGGGAATTCCTTCCCAACATCCCACAATCCCAAGTTCCCCTTTCCCACTGGAAGCCATTCCCTGGCTCCTGGCCTTCCATCCTTTTTCCCAAATTCCAGCTCTCCTGGAGCTCCTTGAGGCTTGGGAAGGGGCTCCAAGCTCTCCCTGGATCCTTAATTTTTCTGCTTTAATCCCACAGAGCTGCATCCCACAGGATTCATCTGATGAGAACCTGGAAAACCCATCCTGGAGCCATCACAGCAGCATCCACCAATTCCCTGGAATCCTCAAATCCCTGGAATCCTCAAATTCCCTGGAATCCTCAAATCTCAGACTGGTTTGGGTGGGAAGCAACCTTAAATCCCATTCAGTCCCACCCATGCCAGGGTCAGGGACACCTTCCACTACCCCAGGGTGTTCCAAACCTCATCCAACCTTTCCTTGGACACTTCCATGAGGAATGGAGCATCCATCCCTGCATCCCAAAATTCCAGTGGCACAGGCAGGACTCGGATATCCCATCCCAGCCAGCCTGACCTCCTGTCCTGGGTTGTAAAATGTGTTTTGGGTGTGTATATTCTATTTTCCCTCTGTCAGAGGTGGGGCAGTTCTCTTCTGTTCATTGGGCAGTTTTTGTTATCTCTTCCACATCCAACCCTCCCTCCAGGAGATCTCTGCTGTTAATGGGCCATTAATTACTAATTATTTTCTGTTCATGGGCCACTGCATGGCTGATAAAATTCCATCATCCCATTGGGAGATGCTCCGCCCAGGGGGAGGAGCCAAGCATTCCTACCTGGATACAATCTGACACTGGGGACACCCCTGTTATAGACGTATTTTGTGAAAATTCCTTTTGCCAGGATTTTTTTCTCCTGAAAAGCTGAGAGGCCTCAGAAACGAAATGTAAACAATGGTTATCTGCTGCTGTGGAATGCAACAGGTGCATCTGTGTTTGGTCTCATGTGGTTGTTTTTAATTAATGACCAATCACTGGTCCAGCTGTATCAGGACTCTGAGCAGTCACAAGATTTTATCATTCATTTTTTCCTTGCTAGGCTTCTGATGAAATCTTTTCTTTATTCTTTTAGTGTGGTTTTAACATATAATTTTCTTTTAATATAATATATAGGATAAAATAATAAATCAACCTTCTGAAACAGGGAGTCAAGATTCTCATCTCTTCCCTCATCCTGGGGTGGGATATCACCACACACCAGAGCAGCCTCTGCCCACTGCATTCCCAGAGGAGCAGCTTCCTTCTCCACTGCATTCCAGAGGAATTCCAGGCCCATCTCCAGTACCCCTGGAGCTCCAGAGGAAAACTCCCCACTTGTGGAGGATCCCTGCTCCAGCAGAACCACAGCTGGCCCTGCAGGAGGGCTGAGCCACCGTGGGATGGGGCTGGGACACCCCCTGACACACAGGGGGCAGAGCCTGTCAACAACTCTGTCAGTGTTGTTTTTATTTGTTTGTACTACTGAATTTGTATTTTTAATTTCCTAGTTAAAAACTGTTATTCCTGCTCCCGTATTTTTCCCTGGGAGCCCCTTAATTTCAAAAATTATAATAATTCAGAGGGAGTGGTTTTGCAATTTGCATTTCAGGGGAGGTTCCAGTGCCTTCCTGAGCACTCTTTTCAAACCAAGACCCCTCCTCTTCCAGCTGTGCCATTCCCGGCTCCCTGACCGACACCCACCTGTTCAATCCATCACCACATTCCTGCTCAGCCCTGTCCCGGCTCACTGAGCCGGGAAACAAAACCATGCCGAGTTTCCAATTTGCTTTAAAATTCCCTGGATTCAGCCCAGTTCCCACAGTTAATGAACTGCCTTGGAGGGATGTGAGCAATTAGAGGGATATTCCCTCTGTTTCCAATTTTTTCCTTTTTTTGGCCACAATAAAGTCATAATCCCAGATGGAATGTGATCCAAAATGAGACAACCCTGAGGGGGGAAATGGAATGGAAAGAGCAGCTGATTCCAAGGGCTCTGTTTGGATTCACAGCTCCAGGCTGGCATCCCCGTGTGGATTTAAGGATTTGGCAGCTCTGGCAGAATGTTTGGACTCGGTGCTCTCAGAGGGATTTTCCAGCCTGAAGTTTTCTGGTATTCCATGATTTTGGAATGCAGGGATTGTCCTCCCTTATCCATCCCCGTGGAAGTGGTGGATCCGTGAGGAGCAGACAGGGAATGTGGTGTTCCCAAGGGAGACCTGGGCGACACCAGGGCCCAGCTCTGCCTTCAGTGTCCCTCTCTCCCACTTCCAGAGCCTTCCTTCCACCTCCATCTCATTCCTGAAGCGTTCCAGCAACTTCAGGGCTTTGATGTCTCCCTTATTTCCAACTGCTCCCTTTCCCAATGGATTGAAGATCTCCCACAGTGGGGACCCATGGACAAAGCCACCCTGGACAGCACAACTCCAAAAACCATGGAAAGCTGCCTGAAAATCCACCTTAGCCTTCCACGAATCCCTTTGTGGCTGCAAATCCTGGATTTACAGAATCCCAGGATTTGGGAAATCCCTCCAGGATCATTGAGCCCGAGCTGTGACTGATTCCCCACCTTGTCCCCAGCCCAGAGCACTGAGTGCCACATCCGGGAATTCCCTGGACACCTCCAGGGACGGGGACTCCACCACCATCCAAGGATAGTGCCCTGAGTATCCATAGGCTTGTGGAGAACTGGTCCCAGCTCGGATTCCATCCCAATGGAGTCACCTCCAGCATTTCCAGTCAATCCCATTGGGCTGGGATTACAACTGGTTCCAGCAGCTTTGTGTCAACAAATGTTGGGATTCAGTCCCTGGGATTGTTCCCATCCAGGGGCAAATCCCAGGAGCCCACGAAGACACCCAGGGAAAGCTATGGATCCCAAAATGAATGGAAAACCGGAATTCCCTTGGAAGAACTGGAGGTGTCCCACCTGCCACCATGGGGTTCCTCAGGAATTCCCAGCAGGAATCACCTGGTGTGGGATTCCCTTTATCCCAGGGAGCGACTGAGATCCCAACGGCTGCTCTGGGGCCACCTCAGTCCTGGGAGCACCATGTGTTCCATGGACACCTGAGATTCCACCTGGACATAAATCCCGCCAGTGGGGCCTGACCAGGAGCCAGACCCTCCATACCCTCTGGATCAGGTCGGAATGTTATCTCCAAGTGCTTCAATCCTGGAAGTCCAGCTCTCTCCAGGTATGGTGGAGCACCAGGAGCTCCTGGAGGCTACCTGGATCCCATCCTCACCTGGAGAGGTGCCAATGTGTCCACCAGTAGGCCCTGACCCCCATTTAGACCTTTGATCCCGTTGGGATCACAATGGAATGATCCTTTCTGTCCAAGAGCTACAATCCTGGAAGTTCAGCTCTGTCCTGGAGCACCAGGACCTGCTAGTGGCTCACTTGGATGAGTTCCATGGATCCACCAGTGAGCCCTGACCCTCATCCAGACCTTTGGGATGAGGAAGGAATGGCACATGCTGTCCATGTGCTACAATCCTGGAAGTTCAACTCTCTCCAGGCGTGGTGGAGCACCAGGACCTGCTGGTGGCTCACCTGGAGCCATTCCATGGATCTACCAGCAAGCCCTGACCCCCATCCAGACATTTGATCCCCTCTGGATCAGAATGGAATGACACTTTCTCTCCAAGTGCTAAATCCTGGAATTTCATCTCTGTCCTGGAGCACCAGGACCTGCTGGAGGCCACCTGAATCCCACCCTCACCTGGAGCTATTCCATGGATCCACCAGTGAGACCTGACCCCCATCCAGACCCTTCATCCCCTTGGGATCAGGATGGAATGACACTTCCTGTCCATGAGCTGCAATCCTGGAAGTCCAGCTCTGTCTTGGAGCACCAGGACCTGCTGGAGGCCACCTAGAGCCATTCCATGGATCCACCAGTGAGCTCTGACCCCCATCCAGACATTTGATCCCCTCTGGATCAGGATGGAATGACACTTTCTCTCCAAGTGCTAAATCCTGGAATTTCATCTCTATCCTGGAGCACCAGGACCTGTTGGAGGCCACCTGAATCCCACCCTCACCTGGAGCTATTCCATGGATCAACCAGTGAGCCCTGACCCTCATCCAGACCCTTCATCCCCTTGGGATCAGGATGGAATGACACTTCCTGTCCATGAGCTGCAATCCTGGAAGTCCAGCTCTGTCCTGGAGCACCAGGACCTGCTAGTGGCTCACTTGGATGAGGTGTTCCATGGATCCACCAGTGAGCCCTCACCCTCATCCAGACCTTTGGGATGAAGATGGAATGGCACATCCTGTCCATGTGCTACAATCCTGGAAGTTCAACTCTCTCCAGGTGTGGTGGAGCACCAGGACCTGCTGGATCCCACCCTCACCTGGAGCTATTCCATGGATCCACCAGTGAGCCCTGACCCCCATCCAGACCCTTCATCCCCTTGGGATCAGGATGGAATGACACTTCCTGTCCATGAGCTGCAATCCTGGAAGTCCAGCTCTGTCTTGGAGCACCAGGACCTGCTGGAGGCCACCTGAATCCCACGCTCACCTGGAGCTGTTCCATGGATCCTCCAAGGGCCGGAGATGCCCTTTGGAGCAGCGCTGTGGTGACGCCGCCCTTTCCCAACAATCCAAGCCTTCCCAATCCCCCCACAATCCCACATCTGTGTCCCGTTACCTCCTGAAGCTCCTTTCCGTGGATTGCTGGTTGGATTTCCCGGGAGAGACGTCGGAGCCGTGCCGGTGGCCGGACAGGAGGCTGTCGGTCTCCAGAGAATACCTCCCGTCCCCCTCCAAGTGCACGCTGGGCGTCTCCAGGAATTCCTTGTCATTCCAGGTGCCCACTGTCCCATCCAGAGCCTGATAGCGGATCTCTATGGAGATGCTGGTCTGGAAGACAGGGAGACACCATCAGCACCCTGTGGAATATTCCAGGAAATCCAAGCAGGAAGAACATTGGCTGTTGGGTGTTATAACCTTGCTGATCCCAAAGTTTCTCTGTTCCTGGAGGACGATTTTTCTTTGCTTCTTCTGCCAAGGTCGGGATTAAATAGTGAGATGGAATTTCTTGATGGGAATCAGGTGTTTATCTTATCTATGTTCTTATCAGTTCTTATCTATCTTATCTCACAAACCCTGAGTTCCGCAGCACTTCACTCCAACAAACCAAAAATGGAGTCCCATCTCTCTCTCTCTGCAAGGCCTTTTAAGGATAAACTGTCCAATTAAGAAATTACACCTAAATTATTTTTGCTATTTACCCAATAACCAACCACCCGTGGCCTGCAAAGTGGAGTTTTTTATCAAATTACACAAAACCATCCAAACCCTTGGAGGAGAAGGTGAAGAAGGTTATGAAAAAGGTGAAGAAGAAGGTGAAGTAAAAAGGTGAAGAAAAAGAGGAAGGTGAAGACGAAGGTGAAGAAGAAGAAGGTGAAGTAAAAAGGTGAAGAAGAAGAAGGTGAAGAATGTGAAGAAGGTGATGAAGAAAAAGAAGAAGAAGGTGAGGAAGGTGAAGAAGAAGAAGAAAAAGAAGAAGAAAAAGAAGAAGAAAAAGAACAAGAAGAAGAAGAAAAAGAGGAAGAAAAAGAAGAAGAAAAAGAAAAAGAGGAAGAAAAAGAGGAAGAAAAAGAAAAAGAAAAAGAAAAAGAAAAAGAAAAAGAAAAAGAAAAAGAAAAAGAAAAAGAAAAAGAAAAAGAAAAAGAAAAAGAAAAAGAAAAAGAAAAAGAAAAAGAAGAAAAAGGAAGAAGAAGGTGAAGAAGGTGGAGATGAAGAAGAAGAAGGTGAAGAAGATGAAGAAGAGGGTAAAAAGAAGAAGGTGAAGAAAAAAGAAGATGAAGAAGAAGGTGATGAAGAAGGGGAAGAAGAAAAAGAAGGAGAAGAAGATGAAGAAGATGAATTTGGTGAAGGTGAAAAGTTGGTGAAGAAGAAGAAGATGAAGAAGAAGGTGATGAAGAAGAAGCAGCCACCACTCTAAAACCTCCATCCTGCCCCATATTTATTACCATACTCTAAAATCCCAAACTCTGAGTTTTCCACCCTGTGACATCACACACTTCTACCCAACTCCACACCCACAATCCCAGGGCTCTCAATCAATTCTGGAAGCTTCTCCACGGCCTCAGGTCAAATGCAGTGCTGTCCTGGGGGTCAGAGTCTCAGCACAGAAAGTCTGGAATTCCCAGCACAGAAAGTCTGGAATTCCCAGCATCCAGGGCTCCAACATCGGGACACCTGGAAAGCAGCTTTGGGCCAGAGAGGGATCTGACCATGGTCCTGATTCACTGGAATTCCTGGTGCATCCCAGACCAGCAGCAGTAGAGCTGGCAGAAGGAAAAGCCCGGAAAAACCACAAACCCTGGAAGCAGCTGGAGGCACCAGGAGCAGATGGAGCCAGTTCCTGGTGAAGCTGGTCCATCACTTTGTTGGGAATTCTGCCCTGGGATACCGCTAATCCATGGATTTGTGATACTTCACTCCAGCCTGGTCCTGTTTCCATTTTGGGCAGGATTTTTTAGGAATGTGCATCCCTTGGGGGCCTTGGGGAGCAGCTGGAGGCTGCTGGAGGAGCAGATGGAGCTGGTTCCTGGTGGAGCTGGTCCACCACTTCTTTGGGAATTCTACCCTGGGATACTGCTAATCCATGGATTTGTGGGGCTTCACTCTGTCCTGGTCCTGTCTCCAGGTACTTCAGGGGTTTTTTTTTAGGAATGAGCGTCCCTGGGGGGCCTTGGGGAGCAGTTGGAGGCACAAGGAGCAGATGGAGCTGGGTTTTGGTGGAGACACATTCCCTGGTCCATCACATTGTTGGGAATTCTACCCTGGAATACCGCTAATCCATGGATTTGTGGGGCTTCACTCCAGCCTGGTCCTGTTTCCAGGTACTTCAGGGTTTTTTTTTTAGGAATGAGCATCCCTGGGGGCCTTGAGGAGCAGTTGGAGGCACCAAGAGCAGATGGAGTTGGTTTTTGGTGGAGACACATTCCCTGGTCCATCACATTGTTGGGAATTCTACCCTGGGATACCGCTAATCCATGGATTTGTGGTGCTGTATTCCATCCTGGTAATGTCTCCAGGCTGGGCAGGGTATTTTTAGGAATGGGCACCCCTGGGGTCTCTTGAGGAGCAGCTGGAGGCACCAGGAGCAGATGGAGCTGGTTCCTGGTGAAGCTGGTCCACCACTTTGTTGGGAATTCTACCCTGGGATACCGCTAATCCATGGATTTGTGGGGCTTCACTCCAGCCTGGTCCTGTTTCCGTTTTGGGCAGGATTTTTTAGGAATGTGCATCCCTGGGGAGCCTTGAGGAGCAGCTGGAGGCTGCTGGAGGAGCAGATGGAGCTGGTTCATGGTGAAGCTGGTCCACCACTTCTTTGGGAATTCTACCCTGGGATGCTGCTAATCCATGGATTTGTGGTGCTTCACTCCAGCCTGGTCCTGTCTCCAGGTACTTCAGGGTTTGTTTTTTTTAGGAATGAGCGTCCCTGGGGGGCCTTGGGGAGCAGTTGGAGGCACAAGGAGCAGATGGAGCTGGTTTTTGGTGGAGACGCATTCCCTGATCCATCACATTGTTGGGAATTCTACCCTGGGATACCGCTAATCCATGGATTTGTGGGGCTTCACTCCAGCTTGGTCCTGTTTCCATTTTGGGCAGGATTTTTTAGGAATGTGCATCCCTGGGGAGCCTTGGGGAGCAGCTGGAGGCACCAGGAGCAGATGGAGCTGGTTCATGGTGAAGCTGGTCCACCACTTCTTTGGGAATTCTACCCTGGGATACTGCTAATCCATGGATTTCTGGGGCTTCACTCCAGCCTGGTCCTGTCTCCAGACTGGGCAGGATTTTTTTAGGATTGGCCATCCCAATCTTGGATTGGTTCTGCTTTGGATCTCCCAGTCTGGCCATGACCAGCCCAGGTGGGGCTTGGGGACACGAAGGGACCTCTCATGGCCGTGCCCAAGCTCCATCTCAAGCTTTTCATGGATCACAGAATCCTGGAATGGTTTGGGTGGGAAAGGACCTTAAAATTCATCCCATTTCACTTCCAGGGTGCTCCAACCCCAATGTCCAACCTGGCCTTGGACACTCCCAAGGATCCAGGGGCAGCCACAGCTTCTCTGGGAATTCCAGCCCTGCCAGGAATTCTTTCCCAAAATTCCTCATCCAAACTTTAATCTAAACCTCCTTAGATGAACCAACTCTGAGTATGTTCCTCTCCCTTTTCCATGTGGCCATTCCCAACTTACTCCAGGTTGCAGCAAATTCAGGTTTGGAGCTTTCAAGTATTTTTCTCACTAAAATATTTCCCTTTATCTCCCTAAAATCTTTCTTTTTTTCTCCCTAAAGTCGTTCCTTTTCTTCTCCTTATTTCCCTTTTTTATCCCTAAAATATTTCCCTTTTTCCCCCTAAAATATTTCCCTTTTTTTCTCCTTAAAATCTTTCTTTTATTTCTCCCTAAAATATTTCCTTTTTCCTCTCAAAAATCTTTCCCTTTTTCTCCCTAAAATAATTAATTTTCTTCTCCCTATTTTCCTTTTTTTCCCTAAAATCTTTCTGTTTTTTCTCCCTCAAATCTTTCCTTTTTCTCCCTAAAATATTTCCCTTTTTCTTCCTAAAATCTTTCCCTTTTTCTCCCTAAAATAATTCCTTTTCTTCTCCCTATTTTCCTTTTTTTCCCTAAAATCTTTCCCTTTTTTCTCCCTAAAATCTTTCCCTTTTCTCCCTAAAATCTTTCCTTTTCTCTCCCTCAAATCTTTCCTTTTTCTCCCTAAAATATTTCCCTTTTTCTTCCTAAAATCTTTCCCTTTTTTCTCCCTAAAATCTTTCCTTTTTCTCCCTAAAATATTTCCTTTTTTCTTCCTAAAATCTTTCCTTTTTTCTCCCTAAAATCTTTCCTTTTTCTCCCTAAAATATTTCCTTTTTTTCCCCTAAAATCTTTCCTTTCTTTCTCCCTAAAATCTTTCCTTTTCCTCCCTAAAATATTTAAAATATTTCCCTTTTTCTCCCTGAAACCTTTCCTTTTTTCTCTCTAAAATCTTTCCTTTTTCTCCTTCAAATCTCTCCCTTTTTGCTCCCCAAAATATTTCCTTTTTTCTACCTAAAATCTTTCCTTGCATTCCAAATGGAATCAAATCCATGAGATTTCATCCCACTGCCTTTGCTGTCGTGGTCAAAATCTTTCTAAAAGCTCAGATTTGGACAAAGCAATTTGGGGAAAAAAAAAAAAGAAAAAAGCCAAAAAGCAATTCCCAGTTCATTCTCCTGGAAAATGCCTCTTTTGAAAACCCATCATCTGCTGACAAGATTAAAGTACAAGGAAAAAAAAGCACTTTTCCACCTCCACTCTGCTTCCATGGAGAAGTTATCTGTTATTTTGGGTTCAAAACCAACTGATTTTAGTTAAAAAAAAAAAAAAAAGAAAAAAAAAGAAAAATGAAAGAAAAATAAAATGATAAAAAGTGGGGAGTGGGGAAATTTCTTACAGAAATCCTCCTTTTTCCATGTTTTGCAGCCTTTCCCCCTGGTCCAAACAAGGGGATGCTGGAAGGGTGGAAAATCCAAGATTTGGGAAGAGAACGACAATTCCAGAGGGATTCTGTGCATCCCGCACGTGACAGCCGAAGGGTGACTCAGTCCCAGCTGGGAATGGAGATCTGGGGGAAGGTTTTGATTGATTTATCATCTTTATTTTTTTTTTTTTGCAAAATCCGAATTCGAGTCAATCACACCTAATTTTCCCCCCCAAAGCTATTAGAGAACATTATTAAAAAAAAAACAAAAAAAAACTCCCAAAAAACAACAAAATGAAAAACAGGGATCAAAGTTGGAATATTCAGTTTTTTTACATTTTCAGACATTTTGGGGTTAAAAATCTCGTTTTCCAGCTGGATTTGGGAGTTAAAAAACCCTTTCAAGGCAGGAAAAATTAAGGGTATAAGAAAGTGAAAGATCTGTGGGATGAGTGGGATCACGCCTTGGAAGGGCAATTAGGAGGATGGGGGTTGGAATTAGGAGAAATTCCAGTTGGAAACAATGGAATGGGAAAGAACATCAAGGAGAAAAATTCCTGCAGAGCTGGGAGGGGTTGATCTTTCCCTGGGGATTTTAAATTGATTTTTAATGGATTTTTTTCCTGCTGTTGAGAGAAAAAAAATTAATTCTGAGCCATCCTGGATTTTCAGTTGGAGGAGAATGGACAGGGCTGGAATTTTGCTCCTGGCTCCGGCATTCCAAGAGTTTTTAATCTGCTGGAGAAGGCAATAAAGCCAGGAGGGAGGGTGGGAGCTGCCAGGGATGGTTCTCAGCCAGCCCAGAAAAAAAGAAAAAAAATTCCAAATTTTCTTTTGGGTTCCATTATGGAAAAAGGAGGCTGTTCCCAGAAACTGCCTTGGAATGGGTGGGAAAGGACCTTAAATCCCATCCCATTCCAACTCCAAAACTTCCCACCATCCCAGGGGGCTCCAGCCTGGCCTTGGACACTGCCAGGGATCCAGGGATTCTCTGGGAATCCCAGCCCAGCCAGGAATCCCTTCCCAAGATCCCCTTTCCCAATGGAAGCCATTCCCTGCCTCCTGCCCCTCCAGCCCTTGCCCAAATCCCAGCTCTCCTGGAGCCCCTTTGGGATGGGGAAGCGGCTCCAAGGATTCCCTGGATCCTTCCCTGATCCAGCTGCACATTCCCAGCTCTCCCAGCCTGCCATTGGATCCATCCCAACTCCTCTCTGGGAAGGAATTTCAGGATCCAGGGCCTTCATTTGGAATCTCAGGACTCCAGGAAGGGTCTCCCTTCCCTTTTCCATCCCCAAATTCCATAAAAATCCCTCAGGATGGATCCTCAGTGTCTTTGATCCAAGAATGGTTTGGGATGGGATCCATGGTTCAATTCCACTCCTGAGTCACTTCCTGCTATCCCAGGGTGATCCAAATTCCCCCTGGGACACTGCCAGGGATCCAGGGATTCTCTGGGAATTCCAGCCCAGCCAGGAATTCTTTCCCAAGATCCCACAATCTCAAGCTCCCCTTTTCCAGAGGGAAGTAATTCCCTGGCTCCCTCCAGCCCTTTCCCAAATTCCAGCTCTCCTGAAGCCCCTTTGGGATGGGGAAACAGCTCCAAGGATTCCCTGGATTTCTCCCTGATCCAGCTGCACATTCCCAGCTCTCCCAGCCCTGGAGCAGCTCTGTGCTCGCCTCTGGACTCTGTTTTCCCAAATCCTTGGATCACACGGAAAATCCCTGTGGCACCTCCTCGCCTGGAATTCCACAATTTCCACACCCCTCTGGGAAAACCAGGATGAGAACGACCCCCTCCCCGGGTCTGGGAGCCCCGAGCCCCCATCCCGAGGGGAAAATCTCCCCCTTTTTGGAAAAATTTTTCCCTTTTTGGGGCAGCCGCCGCTTCCCTCGCTGCATTCCCGCCTCCCGGGAGCCGTTTCCCATGGAAACGGAGTTTAGGAACGGGCTTGGAAACGCTGCAATTTCTGATCCTGATATCCAACCCCGGGGGTTCCATTAAAAATCAGCCTTCCCCCTCTTCCTTTTCCCGGGAAGTCGCTGCCTCATCCAGCACCAAGGACAGGGACGGGTGAGGGGAATTCTTGGAATTGTCAGGGAGGAGAGCAGGATTTCATTGAGCGGCTTCTCCTGGGGGGGATGGAGGGAGCGGAACCAATAAAAACCGGGAATGCAGTCCTGAGGAGGGAGGGGAAGTGCAAGGAGTGCAGATGTGCTTGGGAAAAATAATTCCAGCTGCTCGCTGGTTTATTGGGAATTTGCCTGATGAAAATCATGCTCCAAAGGAGGAAAATCCCAGATTTTTAGGATTTTTCGGTGTCACAAAGGGCAGAGAGGGAAATGAATGGATGGGATTTGAATCACCCCAAATTTCTGGTGGCAAAGTAATTCCTGATGGCCTCCTGGCCTGGCCAGGGCTTGGGATGGGATCCTGGAATCCCAGACTGATTCAGGTGGGAAAGGACCTTAAATCCAATCTCATTTCAATCCTGACAATTCCCACTGTCCCAGGTTGCTCCAAGCCCCATCCAGCCTGGCCTTGGACATTCCCAGGGATCCAGGAGTGGCCACAGCTTCTCTGGGAATTCCAGCCCAGCTCCTTCCCACCCTCCCAGCCAGGAATTCCTTCCCAATATTCCCCCTATCCTTGCTCTCTGCCAAGGGGTGGAACTGGATGAGGTTTAAGGTCCCTTTCAACCCAAACCATTCCATGATTCCTTGATAAATGACACTCAGAATCCATCCAGAGGGATTTTTGTGGAAGTTTGGGATGTAAAAGTGAGGAAGGAGGAAGGGAGATCTTTCCTGGAGTCCTGAGATTCCGAGTGAACACCCTTGTTCCCAGAATTCCTCCCTGAGAGGAGTTGTGATGGGGATGGATCCAATCCCAGACTGGGATTGTGCAGCTGGATCAGGGAAAAATCCAGGGAATCCTTGGAGCCGCTTCCCCATCCCAAAGGGGCTCCAGGAGAGCTGGGATTTGGGCAAGGGCTGGAGGGGCAGAGGCAGGGAATGGCTTCCAGTGGGAAAGGGGAGCTTGGGATGGTGGGAGCTTGGGAAGGGATTCCTGGCTGGGCTGGAATTCCCAGAGAATCCCTGGATCCCTGGCAGTGTCCAAGGCCAGGTTGGATCACCCTGGGATGGTGGGAGGTGTCAGGATTGGAATGGGATCGGATTTAATTCCCTTCCCACTAAATCCCATCTGGAATTCAGCGATTCCACCCTGCACTCTGCTTCTCCCTGTCCATGCTCAGATCAAACCAGGTCCATCCCTGCTTTTCCCCCATCCCAAACTTCCCACGCTTTTCCAATCTGAGTTTCTCTTTGCACCCTCCGGACATTCCCGGCCGCCTCATCCCTTCAGAGCAGGAGCAACAGGATCAAGGCAAGGAACACCGATATCCCTGATCCCACAGGTTCAGCGGACACACGGATCCGGGAATGATGGGAATGTTGGCCTCGGTGACCCACCTGGATGGCGGAATTGTTGTCATCGATGAGCGTGTCCGTCACCTCCAGCTGCCCTTCCGCCACCACCTTCTGCAGGACCATCCGGAATGTCCCGATGAGCCTGCGGAGCAAAGGACAGGAAATCCCGGGAGTTCTCACTCACCAGGACTGGGTTTTCACTGGAAAAGGGATTTGCTTCCCGTTTTCCTTTAGGAAGAGGGAGAGGTGAGATCCCAGATTGAGGCTCAGTGGAGGTGATGGAAAAAAGGAGAAGCTGAGAGAGGAACAATTCCAAGGGAATAGGAAAGAAGGAGATTTGGGAACCATCACTCTTAAATTCCTGGGATACTACTGAGGGATCCCAAAGACTTTTCCATATGGAATCTCCACAGTGGACACCTTTAATTGTGTGATATCCCTAAATTTCCACGCTGGTGATTCAAACAAGGAGCAGGGATTGCTCCTCATCCATCTGATCCGAGTCATGGAATCATGGAATGCTTTGGGTGGGAATGGACCTTGGAGCTGATCCTGATTCCTTCTACCATCCCAGGTGGCTCCAAGCTCCAATGACATGAAGGGATTGTTCCCAAAATCCAACCTGAACCTCCCCATGGCCATGTCTTCTCATCCTGTCCCTGTTCCCAGGGAACAGATCCCAATCCCTTCTGGCTCCTCCAGGGGAGTTGTGGAGAGGGAAAAGGTCCCCCCTGAGCCTCCTTTTCTCCAGGCTGAGCCCCTTCCCAGCTCCCTCAGCCTCTCCTGGGGCTCCATTCCCTTCCCAGCTCCCTCAGCCCCTCCTGGGGCTCCATTCCCTTCCCAGCTCCCTCAGCCCCTCCTGGGGCTCCATTCCCTTCCCAGCTCCGTTCCCTTCCCTGGACACGCTCCAGCCCCTCCAGATCCCTGCAGGATTTCCACCTCCATCCCTCGTTTTCCACATTCCAAGAACGGATCCATCCCTGCAGAGCTCTGTCTCCAAGGTGCCCAGCAGGATATGGAACAGGAAAATCTTTCCTTTGTTTGCTCCTGAATTCCCAACCCAGAAGAAATAATGCATCCCATGGAAACCAGTCCTTCTTCTCCAAGATGAGGAAAAAGCTGCTGTATCCACCTGGATTTCAGGGTTTGGAAAACAACATTATTCCCTGTCTGCCAGAGCAGCAGCAGCACTTTTGTTTTTGAAAGCATTCCTTGGGTTTATTCCATGGAATATCCTGAGATGGAAGGCTCCCATGAGGATCACCCAGGCCAATTCCAGCTTTTCCTCAGGATTGGAGCCTTCAGGGCTCTGGATTCCTGCAGCTCTCTCTGGTTTTTTAACCTGTTTGGAATCCAGAACATTCCCTGCTCCTCTTGGATCCAGATGGATCCAGGGGCTGTTGGCTCCCAGGTGCTCAGTGCTTGGAGAGGGCTGAGGAAGGAACAGGAAATTCCTCCTGGGATATTTCCCCTGCAGAGCTGCCCCAGATCTGGGTTTCAACATTGGGATCTGGAACTGCTGGAACGAGTCCAGAAGAGGCCCTGGAGCTGCTCCAAGGACTGGGAAGAGCTGGGAATGTCCACCTGGAGAAGGGAAGGATCCAGGGAGAGCTCAGAGTCCCTTCCATGGCCTCCAGGGGCTCCAGGAGAGCTGGAGAGGGATTGGGGACAAGGATGGAGGGACAGGACCCAGGGGAATGGCTTCCAATGGGAAAGGGGAGCTTGGGATGGTGGGATCTTGGGAAGGAATTCCTGGCTGGGCTGGAATTGCCAGAGAATCTCTGGATCCCTGGCAGTGTCCAAGGCCAGATTGGAACAGGCTTGGAGCAACCTGGGATAGCAGAAGGTGTCAAGGCTGGAATGAGACAATCCTTAAGGTTCTTTCCCACCCAAAGCATTCCATGAATCCCTAAGAAAACCAGAGCCATTCCAAGCCCTGCAGCACAGGAGAGGGACAGATGGGACCTTGGGAAGGAATTCCCGGCTGTGGAGGTGGGGACGGGCTGGACTGGAATTCCCAGAGAATCTCTGGATCCCTGGCAGTGTCCAAGGACAGGTTGGAGCACCCTGGGATAGCTGAAGGTGTCAGGGTTGGAACGGGACAATCCTTAAGGTCCCTTCCCACCCAAAGCATTCCATGAATCCCTGAGAAAACCAGAGCCATTCCAAGCCCTGCAGGACAGGGCAGGGACAGATGAGATCTTGGGAAGGAATTTCCTGGCTGGGCTGGAATTGCCAGAGAATCTCTGGATCCCTGGCAGTGTCCAAGGACAGGTTGGAACAGGCTTGGAGCAACCTGGGATAGCAGAAGGTGTCAAAGTTGGAATGAGACAATCCTAAAGGTCCTTTCCCACCCAAAGCATTCCATGAATCCCTGACAAAACCACAGAACTCAGAGCCATTCCAAGCCCTGCAGCAGAGGGAAGGGACAGATGGGACCTTGGGAAGGAATTCCTGGCTGGGCTGGAATTCCCAGAGAATCCCTGCATCCCTGGGAGTGTCCAAGGACAGGTTGGACAGGGCTTGGAGCACCCTGGGATAGCAGAAGGTGTCAAGGCTGGAATGAGACAATCCTTAAGGTCCTTTCCCACTCAAAGCATTCCATGAATCCCTGAGAAAACCAGAGCCATTCCAAGCCCTGCAGCACAGGAGAGGGACAGGTGGGACCTTGGGAAGGAATTCCCGGCTGTGGAGGTGGGGAGGGGCTGGACTGGAATTCCCAGAGAATCTCTGGATCCCTGGCAGTGTCCCAGGACAGGTTGGAGCACCCTGGGATTGCAGAAGGTGTCAGGGTTGGAACGGGACAATCCTTAAGGTCCTTTCCCACCCAAAGCATTCCATGAATCCCTGAGAAAACCAGAGCCATTCCAAGCCCTGCAGCACAGGGCAGGGACAGATGGGATCTTGGGAAGGAATTCCTGGCTGGGCTGGAATTGCCAGAGAATCTCTGGATCCCTGGCAGTATCCAAGGACAGGTTGGACAGGGCTTGGAGCACCCTGGGACAGCAGAAGGTGTCAAAGCTGGAATGAGACAATCCTTAAGGTCCCTTCCCACCCAAAGCATTCCATGAATCCATGACAGAACCAGAGCCATTCCAAGCCCTGCAGCACAGGAGAGGGACAGATGGGATCTTGGGAAGGAATTCCTGGCTGGGCTGGAATTCCCAGAGAATCCCTGCATCCCTGGGAATGTCCCAGGCCAGGTTGGACAGGGCTTGGAGCAACCTGGGATAGCAGAAGGTGTCAAAGCTGGAATGAGACAATCCTAAAGGTCCTTTCCCACCCAAAGCATTCCATGAATCCCTGACAAAACCAGAACCATTCCAAGCCTGCAGCACAGGAGAGGGACAGATGGGATCTTGGGAAGGAATTCCCGGCTGTGGAGGTGGGGAGGGGCTGGACTGGAATTCCCAGAGAATCTCTGGATCCCTGGCAGTGTCCAAGGACAGGTTGGAGCACCCTAGGATAGCAGAAGGTGTCAGGGTTGGAACGGGACAATCCTTAAGGTCCCTTTTCTCCCAAAGCATTCCATGAATCCCTGACAAAACCAGAGCCATTCCAAGCCCTGCAGCAGAGGGAAGGGACAGGTGGGATCTTGGGAAGGAATTCCTGCCTGGGCTGGAATTGCCAGAGAATCCCTGCATCCCTGGCAGTGTCCAAGGACAGGTTGGAACAGGCTTGGAGCACCCTGGGACAGTGGAAGGTGTCAAAGCTGGAATGAGACAATCCTTAAGGTCCTTTCCCACCCAAACCATTCCATGAATCCCTGACAGAACCAGAGCCATTCCAAGCCCTGCAGCAGAGGGAGGGACAGAAGGGACCTTGGGAAGGAATTCCCGGCTGTGGAGGTGGCACAGGTTCCCCAGAGAAGCTCCTGTCCTTCCTGGGATCCTTCCCAAGCCGCTTCCCCCCGGCAGGATCGGAGCAAGACGGGATTAAAAATTCAGGACCTGTCTGAGCCGCCGTTCAATTCCGAGTGTTCCATAATTCATCAGGGCCCTGCTCCCTCCCTTCCCCGCCGTTTGTGCTGATGGAAAAAAGGGAAATTTTCTGGGTCATCCGTAATTTTATCAGCCCTGAGCAGCAGCTCCGGTTTCCAACCCCAGCCAGGCTGGTTCAGCACCTGGAGCTCGCTCAAATCCCGGGATCAGGGAGTCCGGGATGCTCCAAACTCCGGGACACACCAAGATTTGCCCTCATGGTGCATCCCAACTTCCAGGGATGCCTCCTCTATGCCTGAGGCGATTCCAGGGACACTGTGGGGAAGGTGAATCCCATGAATCCGGTCAGGCTTTGCCAGCACTGAAGTTTTCCAAGGGCCAGAATTCCAGGTGTCTGTGCCAGGAGCATCCTCCAACCCAGGAAATCCCATTTTTCTGCCTCTGCTCCCTCAGCTATTGGATACTGTTTGATCCATGGGCGAGGTCTGTTCCTGAAGCCAGGGAGAGGCTCTTTTTTGGGAATGGCATCTCTATCCATGGATCCATGAATCCATCCATCAGTCTATCTATCCATCCATCCATCCATTTATGGATCCACAGACCCATCTACACATTCATGGATCCATCCATCCATGAATCCATCCATGGATCCATCCCTCCATCCATCCATCATCCATCCATGGATCCCTCCCTCCCTCCATCCATCCATCCATGAAACCACAGATTCATCTATGCATTCACGGATCCATCCATCCATGGATCCACCCATGGATCCATCCATGGATCCATCCCTCCATCCATCATCCAACCATGGATCCCTCCCTCCCTCCATCCATCCATTCATCCACAGATCCATCTATGCATCCATGGATCCATCCATCCCTCCGTCCATTCATTCACGGATCCATGGACCCATCTATCCCTCCATGGATCCATTCCTCCATCCATCCATCCATGGATCCATCTATGCATCCATGGATTCATCCATCCCTCATCCCATCCATCCATCCCCGGGAACTGATTCGAGCCAAACCCTGCGACCTCCATCCCAGTTTGTTCCCCACTTCCAGAAACCCCTGGAAAGGTGGGATAAGGAATGCAGAGGAATTCCACACCTTTTGTCCCCTTTTCCAGGGAATTATCCTGCTGCACCCTCATGGAATTGCCCAAGGCCAGGTTGGATCCCAGCACCCTGGGATGGTGGAAGATGCCCGTTCCAATTTGAAACCTGCAGCTTTTCCATGGATTTCCAAATCCCTGCTTGGGCAATCCTGATTAATTCCAGCCCCTTCCTCTTGCAGCTCCCGCCTGGAGCTTTCTCTGGAGCCTTTTTTCCTCTCTCCAGCTAAATTGCAGCTTCATCTGGAATCGTCTCAGGCCGTGGAATTAGAGCTTCCAAAATCACTTCCCTCCTAATTATCCCCTTCCCACCACTTTGCAGGAGCCCGTAATTACTCCAGGTTCATTTTTCCCTGGAATACCTGGAGAAATGTGGGACACTCCAGCTGCTCCCCCTCAGCAGCCTCCAGGTACTAAAAGTTGCTCCAGCCAAGATTTTCCCCCTTTTTCTTTGGGAAACTCTTGCAGAAATCCCCAATAAACAGAAATTATTTTTTCTTTGGAAGGTGAGTGAAATTTGTTCCCCTTTTTCCTTCAGGAAACTCTTGCAAAAATTCCCAATAAATAGGAATTATTTTTTCTTTGGAAGGCGAGTGAAATTTGTTCCCCTTTTACCTTTGGGAAACTCTTGCAAAAATTCCCAATAAACAGAAATTATTTTTTCTTTGGAAGACAGGTGACGTTTCTTCCCCCTTTTTCTTTGGGAAACTCTTGCAGAAATTCCCAATAAACAGGAATTATTTTTGCTTTGGAAGGCAAGTGAAGTTTGTTCCCCCTTTTTACTTCAGGAAACTTTTGCAGAAATTCCCAATAAACAGAAATTATGTTTTCTTTGGAAGGCAAGTGAAATTTGTTCCCCTTTCTCCTTCAGGAAACTCTTGTAGAAATTCCCAATAAACAGGAATTATTTTTTCTTTGGAAGGCAAGTGAAGCTTGTTTCCCCTTTTTCCTTCAGGAAACTCTTGCAAAAATTCCCAATAAACAGAAATTATTTTTTCTTTGGAAGACAAGTGACATTTCTTCCCCCTTTTTCTTTGGGAAACTCTTGCAGAAATTCCCAATAAACAGGAATTATTTTTGCTTTGGAAGGCAAGTGAAATTTGTTCCCCTTTTTCCTTCAGGAAACTCTTGCAAAAATTCCCAATAAACAGGAATTATTTTTTCTTTGGAAGACAAGTGACCTTTCTTCCCCCTTTTTCTTTGGGAAACTCTTGCAGAAATCCCCAATAAACAGGAATTATTTTTTTCTTTGGAAGGCGAGTGGATAATGAGTGAAGTCAGCCCTGGGTATGGAAATATCCTGACAGGAAATTTAATTCGGGATGAGATTTTCAGTTTGGCTGTGCTCAGGCTCGTGCTCCGTGTTTCGATCAGTGTTGCTCCAAGTTTGGATCCAGAAATGAAAAATTCCACAAAATCCAACACGGTTGGAGCTGAAGGGGTCACACCCAAGGGGCTGCAGGCAGGGATTGAGCACCGAGAATTCCACCCTGGAATCTCGGAATGCTTTGGGTGGGAAGGAGCTGAAAGCTGATCCCACTCCAACCCCGACCTGCTGCAATCCCAGATTGCTCCAAGCCCCATCCAACGTTTTTTTGGCACTTCCAGGGATGGGACAGCTTCCCTGGGAATTCCATCCCCGCCCCTCACAGCCAGGAATTCCATCCCAAAATCCCACATAACTGCTCCGTGTGGGGAGGGCAGTCAGACAACAGGGAACCCTCCAGCTCCAGAGTTAATTTTTTCCATTCTCCTGCTCCAGCAGGAGATAATTTTCCCTGGATGATTTTCTGGACAATTTTCCATGGATGACTTTCTGGGTAATTTTCCATGGATGACTTTCTGGGTAATTTTCCTTGGACAATTTTTATGGATAATTTTCCACAGATGATTTTTCCAGATAATTTTCCACATATTATTTTTCCGGATAATTTTGTGTGGATTATTTTTTCCAGATAATTTTCCACTGATTCTTTTTCCAGATAATTTTCCACAGATGATTTTCCAGATAATTTTCCATTGATGATTTTTCTGGATGATTTTCCACATATTATTTTTCCAGATAATTCTCAGATGATTTTTCTGCATAATTTTCCATGTATCATTTTTTTCAGATAATTTCCCACTTATTATTTTTCTGGATAATTTTCTGTGGATTATTTTTCTGGAAAATTTTCCAGGTGTTATTTTTCCAGATAAATTTTCGCAGATGATTTTCCAGGTTTATTTTCCACGGATTATTTTTACGGATTATTTCCCACTGACTATTTTTCTGGATAATTTTCTGCAGATGATTTTTCTGGAAATTTTTCCACATATTATTATCTGGATAATTTTCCACAGATTATTTCTGTGGATAATTTTATGCAGATGATTTTCTGGCAAATTTTCCACATATTATTTTCTGGATAATTTTCCACAGATTATTTTTCTGGATAATTTTCTGCAGATAATTTTTCTAGAAAATTTTCCACATATTATTTTCTGGATAATTCTCCACAGATTATTTTTGTGGATAATTTTCTGTAGATGATTTTCTGGAAATTTTTCCACTGATTATTTTTTCCAGTTAATTTTCCGCGGATGATTTTCTAGATAATTTTCCACAGATTATTTTCCCAGATAATTTTCCACAGATGAAACAAGGATCCCTCTGGAGACACAAAGGACTCGAGCTGTGGGGCCAAGCTCTGTTTCCATCTGGACACTCCAGGGATGGATTTAACCCTTTGGAATCCAGATCTTTGTGTCCCTGTCAGGTGATGGAGCCGTTCCCGCCTTTTCTCTGTGGGATGGGATTTCCAATGGAAAATTTTCTCTGCTCCGGATTTGGAATGTGGCTTTCGGCCTTTGGTTCCAAAAGAAAACAGGGACAAGGAGGGGACAGAACCCCCCGGAGAAAAAGCTCCTGGGTTTTGTGCGCATTCCTTAAGGATTGGGATCTCTGCCCGGTGTTATCCCTGTTTTCTGCACAAGGAAAACCTGCTCAGAAAGGCTCAAAAGTCCCAAAATTCCAAAAGTTTGGGAATAGGACGACAGGGATGATGCTCCATAGCCCCTGGATCACATCTTGGATTCATCCCTGGTTATGCCTCTGCTTTTTTCCCCTCTCCTGGGTGTGATTCCCATTCCCACATCCCTCAGAGTGTGGAAAAGCCCCGTGGTGGCTTTTCCTGCTCAAATCCCCCCAAAAATTGGGATCTCAAATTTCCTCCATCCAGCCTCTCCCAGGGCATGGAATTGTGGAAAAACATCCCAGGGAATTTCTCCCATCCCAGAGTGGTTCTGAAGGTCTCCCAGGAGACCACGGAAAACACCTGAATTCCAGCAGGATCCCGGTATTCCCACCAAGCCATCCCTCCTCACACCAGGATTTTGCAGGATGGGGTTTTGATGGATTATTCCGTGCCATGGGAATCTCACGGGTTTTATTCAGGATGTGGAGGCCCCACAATTTTTCATCCTGCTCTCATGTGAAGCTTTCCCAGTGGGAATTTCCACCTGGGAATGACCCACGGGCAGGATGTGGCTCCTGGATGCTTTGGATGTGTCCTGGAAAGATTCCCAGCTTGGAAATTCCCAATCCAGGAGATGGGGGCAGGATTTTTGGGATGCTGTTGCCCAGCTGGGGGGGGTTAGGAGCTTCCCCTCATCCCTTTTCCTTGGATACTCAGCACCCTGGGAATGCTCCAGGGGACCCTCCGGAGCCGGGATGAACCCACCAGGATCCAGAGGCACCTGGATGAGCCCAAACCGGGATCACATTCCCGGGAATTGTCTGCTGGTGACAGCCACAGGCACAGGGAACAAAGGGAGCCGCCGGGGACGTGACTCCCTGCTCATTCCGGAGGGTCTGGATCAGGCCCTGGATCAGGTATCCCGCCTTTTTCCAGGCCTTTGATCAATGGCCTTCATCAGCTGCTCGTGAATTATTCATGGAGCGCCCGGATCAGCTTTCCCAAGTCTTTCCCTCCTCCTCTCCTCCTCTCCTCCTCCTCCAGCGGATTTGGAGCTCCAGCTCTGCCTCTGTTTTATGGGAATTCCTATTCCAGACATTCCTTTCCTGGAGGGGTGTTCCCAATCCTCTCCTTCCTCCTCATTTCTGGGCAAGAAGGGTGGGCTGGAATTACAGACCACGGGAATTCTTTTCCTGCATTGTTACTGGCATTCCCAGAGGGGATGTTCCCAAAATTCTCCCTCCTCTCCTCCAACTAATTCAGAGGATGGGCTGGAGCTCCAGCCCTGCCCTGCGTTAATGGAATTTCTTTTCCCACTTATTCCTTGTATTCCCAGATGGAGGTTCCCAAAATTCTCACTCCTCTCCCCCAATTGATTTGGAGGATGGGCCGGAGTTCCAGCACTGCCCTGTCTTAATGGAATTTCTCTTCCCACTTATTCCTTGCATTCCTGAAGGGATGTTCCCAAAAATATCATGACCTTATCCGACTTAATCCTGGATAAGGAAAACGGGCTGAGATTCCACATTTCCTCAGTTTAGTGGGATTTCCTATTCCAAATATGCCCAGCATTCCTGAAGGGATGTTCCAAACTCTCTCCCTCCTCTCCACTCTCCTTCTCCTCCAATTCATCCCTGGAAAAGGAGGATTTGCTGGAGTTCCAGCACTGCCTCTTTTAATGGGATTTCCTATTCCATACATTCCCAGCATTTCTGGGGAGATGTTCCCTGCACCAGCTGCTCTCTACTTCTCCCAGCCAGGAATCCCTTCCCAAGATCCCACCATCCCAAGCTCCCCTTTCCCACTGGAAGCCATTCCCTGCCTCCTGCCCCTCCAGCCCTTGCCCAAATCCCAGCTCTCCTGGAGCCCCTTTGGGATTGGGAAGTGGCTCCAAGGATTCCCTGGATCCTCCCCTGATCCAGCTGCACATTCCCAGCTCTCCCAGCCTGGCATTGGACCCATCCCAACTCCTCTCTGGGAAGGAATTTCAGGATCCAGGGCCTTCATGTGGAATCTCAGGACTCCAGGAAGGGTCTCCCTTCCCTTTTCCATCCCCAAATTCCATAAAAATCCCTCAGGAGGGATCCTCAGTGTCTTTGATCCAAGAATGGTTTGGGATGGGATCCATGGTTCAATTCCACTCCTGAGTCACTTCCTGCTATCCCAGGGTGATCCAAATTCCCCCTGGGACACTCTCAGGGATCCAGGGATTCTCTGGGAATTCCAGCCCAGCCAGGAATCCCTTCCCAAGATCCCACCATCCCAAGCTCCCCTTTCCCACTGGAAGCCATTCCCTGCCTCCTGCCCCTCCAGCCCTTGCCCAAATCCCAGCTCTCCTGGAGCCCCTTTGGGATCGGGAAGCGGCTCCAAGGATTCCCTGGATCCTTCCCTGATCCCGGTGTCCACATGGATCCGTGTGGGAAGGGCCCTTAAATCCCATCCCATTCCAAGCCCAACCCTTCCCACTATCCGAGGTGGCTCCAAGCCTCATCCAACCTTTCCCTGGACACTTCCATGGATGGGGCAGCCCCAGCTTCCCTGGACACAATCAATCCAACACCCACAGGAACTGGAAAACCCAGGAAAACAACATTCCAGCATCAACTTCTGCCAGGACCATCCACCAAAAAACTCCAATTTCCTTCAAAACACGGAAAATTCATGGAAACCAATCAGCACAACTTGGGAAAAACTTGGTGTTGAGCACCGCAGAATTCCTGGGGTGGATTCCTCACCCCCCGACACCAGAAATTCCCAGGAAATTGGGAATTCCCTCCCGCCTCCAAACGGAAGCAGAGCTGCCTCTTCCCGCTGGATGAGATCCATGTGGGCCGTGGGAAGCAGGGACTGACCTGTTGGTGAAGACTTTGCTGTAGTTGAACACTTGGATCTCCAGGATCTCATTCCCGTCGATGTTGGTCGCCACCGGCCAGCGGAAAGTCTGGGAAAAGGAGGAGAGGGATGAGCAAAAATCGGTTGGAAAAAGGAGAAGAGGGATGATCCAGGAGGATTTTGGGGAAAAGGAGGAGAGGGATGCGCCAGGATTGGTTGGGAAAAGGAGAGGGAAGAGCCAGGATCATTTTGGGAAAAGGAGGAGAGGGATGAGCCAGCGTCAATTGGGAAAAGGGGAGGAAAGAGCCAGGACAGTTTTGGGAAAAGGAGGAGATGGATGAGCCAGGATTGGTTGTGAAAAGAAGAGGGAAGAGCCAGGAGGGTTTTTGGAAAAGAGGAGAGGGATGAGCCAGGAGGATTTTGGGGAAAAGGAGGAGAGGGATGAGCCAGGATTGGTTGGGAAAAGGGAAGAGTTGGAAGGGAAAAGGAGGAGAGGGATGAGCCAAAAGGATTTTGGGAAAAGGAGGATATGGATGAGCAAAGGTTCAATGGGAAAAGGAGGACAAGGCAGATCCGGGAGCATTTTGGGAAAAGGAGGAGAGGGATGGGCAGGATCAGGTGAGAAAAGGAGGAGAGGGATGAGCCAGAGCCAGTTGGGAAAAGGGGAGGGAAGAGCCAGGATCATTTTGGGAAAAGGAGGAGAGGGATGGGCAGGATTGCTTGGGAAAAGAGGAGGAAAGAGCCAGGACTGGTTGGGAAAAGGAGGAGATGGATGAGCCAGGATTGGTTGTGAAAAGAAGAGGGAAGAGGCAGGATCATTTTGGAAAAAGGAGAAGGATGAGCCAGGATCAGTTGGGGAAAGGATGGGAGGGATGAGCCAGGAGGATTTTTGGAAAAGGAAGAGATGGATGAGCAAAGATCACTTGGGAAAAGGGGAGGAAAGAGTCAGGAGGATTTTGGGAAAAGAAGGAGATGGATGAGCCAGGCAGGATTAGCTGGGAAAAGGAGAGGGAAGAGACAGGGTTGTTTGGGAAAAGGAGAAAGAAGAACCAGGACCATTCAGGAAAAGGACAAGGATGATCCAGGAGTTTCTGGGGAAAGGAAGAGAAGGATGAGCCAAGAGGATTTTGTGAAAAGGAAGCAATGGATGAGTAAAGATTTGCTGGGAAAAGGAGGAGAGGGATGAGCAAGGATCAGGTGGAAGAAGGAGAGGGATGAGCCAGGATCATTTTGGGAAAAGGAGGAGAGGGATGAACCAAGAGTGCTCCAGGGAATGGCGGTGGAGGGGATGGAGAAAATCTTCTTTTCCCAGGAAAAACGCAGCAGGGCTGTTTTACAGGGATGCCGTTAAGGATGTGCCCAATGCCAAATATTCCATGGATTCACACATGAAAAATATAAACAAGGGATGAAGATGGGAATACAGAGTCAGGCTGGGAGAGCTGGGAATGTGCAGCTGGATCAGGGAAGGATCCAGGGAATCCTTGGAGCCGCTTCCCCATCCCAAAGGGGCTCCAGGAGAGCTGGGATTTGGGCAAGGGCTGGAGGGGCAGGAGGCAGGGAATGGCTTCCAATGGGAAAGGGGAGCTTGGGATGGTGGGATCTTGGGAAGGGATTCCTGGCTGGGCTGGGATTCCCAGAGAATCCCTGGATCCCTGGGAGTCTCCAAGGAAAGGCTGGATCACCCTGAGATAGCGAGAGGTGTCACAGTTGGAACTGGATTATCCTTAAATTGTAAATTCCCTCCCTTCCCAAACCATTCCATGATTCCATAAAACATGATCCCTTTCCTTTTTTTTTTAAATTTTGCTTCCCAAGGCAAATCCCTCTGTCAGCCCAACCCTCTGGATTCATGGATTTCCAAACCCCCACAACTCCCAAATCCCCCCTTCCCAAGCTACTCCTGGTGCACTCCAGGTCGGGAATGTGCCAGAAGCAGCGGATTTGGGATCCAGGATCCCTCCCAGGAGCAGCAGAGCGGGATTGAAAACCACGGGAAGAGAATTTGCTCATCCAGCAGATTCCCAGGAAGGAATTGGCGCCTCCTCAGCACTTCCCGAGCTATTTATTCCCGGTTTTAATTGGTCTGCAGAGTCAAGGAAGCAAAGGGAAAATTACTGGGATATAAAGGGAAATGGGAAATGGCACCAATGGATCCTGCAGCAGGATTTATCCCAAGCTCTCAGTGTGGGGATGGAATTTCTCCTTGGTTTTTTCCCAAATGTTTTGATGCTCCAGGGATTGGATCCAGTGGTCAAATCACCCGGAAATCCCAAGGTTATGGAATCAAGGAGTTGGAAAAATCCTTGGAGATCACCGAATCCAAGAATTCCCAGCGCTGCCAGGGGACGACCTTGGTCTGTCTCCACACATCCATGCGGATTGAAATCCCTCTGGGAATTCCACCACTGGACAGCCCTTTCCAGGAAGGAATTCTTCAGGAATGCCCCTCTGGCCTGAGGAGTTGTCCTCTTCCCACTTTTCAGGGCTCTGTACCAGGAGAGCTCCTTTTCCCAGGGAGAGGAATTTCCCACAAAAAATGGGAATTTTCCCAGCCAGGTTCCCTTGTCCCTGTCCAACCTCCATCCAAAAGGTGCTGGATGCGCTTTGGGATCCACCAAATCCCAGGAAATCCACTCCAAACCCAAGGAAAGGCAGAGGAAGTGGCAGGAATTGTGGGGGGTGACATCCAGGGATTCACTAAATTCTGGGATTGCGTTTGCCAAAGGAAAAGGGGGAAAATAACCCTGGAAAAGTCGTGGCTGGAGCCACAGCTTGATCCCAAGGGTTTTCCAAAAAAAAAAAAAACAATGGGAAACTGGGAATGGTCCTGGCACAGAATTCCCAGAAAAGTCGTGGCTGCCCATGGATTTCTGGAAGTGTCCAAAGCCAGGCTGGACAGGGCTTGGAATACCCTGGGATCAGGAAAGGTGTCCCTGTCCTTGGAATGGTATGAGTTTTAAGATCTCTTCCCACCCAAAATTCCATTATTTGTGTTTTTTGGAATGATCAGGAAAGGTGTCCCTGTCCCTGGAATGGGATGAGTTTTAAGGTCTCTTCCACCCAAAATTCCATGGTTTGTGTTTCCTGGAATGATCAGGAAAAGTGTCCCTGTCCCTGGAATGGGATGGGTTTTAAGGTCTCTTCCCACCCAAAATTCCATGGTTTGTGTTTCCCGGAATTTGCAGGAGCAGCTCCTGCCTCAGGGCCTGTTCAAAATTATCCCAGGAAATTTCATCTCCCAGGAATTTGGGCTCCTTCATTCCCAGAGATTCCCTTCCCTCCCAGGCTGTGGGGGATCTGCAGGAAAAGCCTTTCCAAGATTAAATCCTTTGGGATTTCAGCACGGAACACAAACATTCCTGATTAATTGGGGAGCTGTGCGCAGCCTCTGGAATATTCCAGGATCCGGGGCAGCACAGGGTTTGCAGAATTCTTTCAGGAATGAAAGAGAAAATAATTGGAAAAGAAACGGAGCGGAACCAAACAAATGGAAACCGCTGGGGTTTGAAATCCAAATCCTGCCTGGGGGTGGATCCTGATTTATGGAAAAGAGGGGGCAGGAAAAGAGGGAATTAACATGGAAAAGAGGGGGCAGGAAAAGAGGGAATTAACATGGAAAAGAGGGGGCAGGAAAAGAGGGAATTAACATGGAAAAGAGGGGGCAGGAAAAGAGGGAATTAACATGGAAAAGAGGGGGCAGGAAAAAAGGGAATTACCACTGAAAAGATGGGGCAGGAAAAAAGGGAATTCACAAGGAAAAGAGGAAAAAAGGGAATTAACATGGAAAAGAGGGGGCAGGAAAAAAGGGAATTAACACGGAAAAGAGGGGGCAGGAAAAAAGGGAATTAACACGGAAAAGAGGAAAAGAGGGAATTAACATGGAAAAGAGGGGGCAGGGAAAAAGGGAATTCACACAGAAAAGAGGAAAAAGGGAATTAACATGGAAAAGAGGGGGCAGGAAAAGAGGGAATTACCACTGAAAAGATGGGGCAGGAAAAAAGGGAATTAACACGGAAAAGAGGAAAAAAGGGAATTAACATGGAAAAGAGGGGGCAGGAAAAGAGGGAATTAACATGGAAAAGAGGGGGCAGGATAAAAGGGAATTACCCCGGATTTCCTCAGCTCTGAGATCACAGAATCCAAGGATTATTCACGTTGGGAAAACCCTCTGGGATCGTTGAATCCAAGACATGGGAATAGAACAATTCCTGGAGTGCCACATCCAGGAATTCCTTGGAAACCTCCAGGGATGGGGACTCCAAACCTCCCTGGGAGCCTCTTCCAAGGCCTGGCTGCCCTTTCCATGAGGAATTATTCCCAAAATCCGGCCTCAAATTCCCTGACACAGCCTGAGGCCGTTTCCCCTTGTCCTGTCCCTATTCCCGGGAAGCAAAGCCTGACTCCCGTCCGGCTCCAGGATTTGGGATCTGTCCTGGATAATCCGAGTGGTTTGAACTCCAAATATTCCCAGGAATTCCCTGGGCCCACAGGAGGAGGGTGGAGATTCCCTGGATATTCCCTCAGCAGGAAGGATTTGATCCCTCCAGGGCATTGCAGAACCTGTGGCTGCTCCAGGAGGGATTTGCTTCCCTGAAATTTCTGGAATTCCAGGCTGGACACAGCTCCTGATCCAAACATGATCCCAACCATTCCCAAATATGGTTTTCCAATGGCATGTGGTGAATCAGGGGGGAAAAATCCCACAGGGCTGGTGGGAGATGGAGTTGGATGGGGCTTGGAGGGGGAAAAATTCCCAAAAATTTGGGATATTCCAGCCCTGGAAGTGTTCACGGGATGGTTTGGGTGGGAAGGGAAATGAAATCCCATCCCATTCCATGAGCAGGGAAATTTCCCTATCCCTGTTTGCTCCAAGGCTTTTCCTTGGACACTTCCAGGGATCCAGGGGCAGCCACAGCTCCTCTGGGAATTCTGTGCATGAAGGAAAAAGAAGGAATTTCAGGAGGAGGAAAAAATCCCAACTTTTTCCTCCTGAGACAAAGGAAAATGGAGCCAAAATCCCAGCAGGATTTTCCCAGCTTGGACGAACATTTTTTCCTGAAATTCAGGGCAGAAAACACGGAAATTTTTATGTTTTTTAATTTATCCCTTTCCTTGGAAAATTCCATAGGGATTTTCCAACTGGCGTCCAACCAGGAATCCCGTTTGGCTCTACCAGGAGAATTCTTGGAGAAGACAATGAAGATGCCAAGAAAAATTTGGGAACAGGGATTTCACCGGGACTGGGAATCCTGGGTATCCACCTAGACAGGGAATCCTGGGAAAACAAGTGGGATTTTTGGGATAAAAACAATGGAAAAAATTCTCCTACCTCATCAAACTTGGCCTCGTCCTCGCAGTTTTCCAGCACTCGAGTGTAGAAGGAAAGTCCTGGAAAATAAAAAGAAGGAAAAGAGGTGGATAAAGAGCTGGCAGACCTGGTGACACCCTGGAATTTTGGGATCTGGATGGAAAAATCCCACTGGAATTCCACATCCTGGGAGAGACCCCTTGATCTTGTGGCACCTCCCTGCTCCAACCCTTCCCAATCCAGGAGCATCCAGACTTTTCCTGAAGGTGGAATTGTTATCCATCGGTTCTCCAGGGGGTATCCATGAGTGATATCCCTCATTTCCCAGCCCCATTCCCAAGAGGAAACCTCTCCTGGCAGCTCCTTGTCATCCATTAACTCCCGGCTCCCTAATTAGCCCTGGACACAAACGCAATTAAGCCGGGATGAAGTGGGAATTCCCGTGGGAAAGCAACTCTGGAGCAGAGCTCAGATCCTGCTGGAGCGTCCCAAAAAAATGGGCCGGGTGATGGAAATTCCCTGTTTTCCTGCCTTTTCCACAAAGCCAGGCTGAAAAGATGGAATTCCCAGAAAATCCTGGAGTCATCCCTGGTTTTTCCCATGTTTTCATGGATCTGGGAGCCCTTTGGATGTCCCAGGATTCGATCCCATTCCCAAATCCCTGATGGAAAACCGGGACAATCCTAAAGGCAAAGCTGAAAGCTCTGGATCCTCACAGGATCCCTTGGGAATGTGGGAGCCAAATGCAAGCTGTGGATGGAGAGGAATCCCTGATATTCCAGGATTTTGGGAGCGGATTTTGGCCATGGAATCCATTCATCCAAACCCAGGCTGAAAAACTGGAATTCCTAGAAATTCCTCAAGTCATCCCTGGTTTGTTTTCATGTACAGAACAAGGAGGGGGAGAAATGGAATTGCAACAGATACAGGAAACCTTTGGAGCTGCCAGGATTTGATCCCATTCCCAAATCCCTGATGGAAAACCGGGACAATCCTAAAGGCAAAGCTGAAAGCTCTGGATCCTCACAGAGTTCCTTGGGAATGTAGGAGTAAAATCCAAAGCTGTGGATGGAGAGGAATCCCTGATATTCCAGGATTTTGGGAGTGGATTTTGGCCACGGAATCCACCCGTCCAAATCCAGGCTGAAAATTCAGAATTCCCAGAAAATCCTGGAGTCATCCCTGGTTTTTCCCATGTTTTCATGGATCTGGGAGCCCTTTGGATGTCCCAGGATTTGATCCCATTCCCAAATCCCTGATGGAAAAGCGGGACAATCCTAAAGGCAAAGCTGAAAGCTCTGGATCCTCCCCTGGGAATGTAGGACTCAAATCCAAAGCTGTGGATGGAGAGGAATCCCTGATATTCCAGGGTTTTGGGAATGGATTTTGGCCACAGAATCCACCCGTCCAAAGCCAGGCTGAAAATTCGGAATTCCCAGAAAATCCTGGAGTCATCCCTGTTTATTTCCATGTATTTTTCCAAATGGATCTGGGAGCCTTTTGGAGCCATCCGGATTCAGTCCCATTCCCAAATCCCTGATGGAAATCTGGGGGAATCCTAAAGGCAAAGCTGAGCCTCCACTCAGGATCCCTTGGGAATCCCGTGGGATTCCCTTGGGAATATGGGAGCCAAATCCAAAGCTGAGGGTGGAGAGGAATTCCTGATATTCCAGGATTTTGGGAACAGAATTTGGCCACGGAATTCATCTTTTCCCTTCACTTCCAGAGTGGGATCCACCCCCCGCCCTCCCTGGCTGCTCGTGTGGATCCGGTATTCCATCTGTGCCTCAGTTTCCCCAGTTTGGAAAACGCTGCGGCTCCCGGGATTCCCAGGAGAGGAGGAGCAGCGCCACTTCCCACTCCAGCCTCGGGAATGGTTTATCCCAGATTTCTCTCCTTCCTCTCCCACCCGGGAGCTCTGGCGGATCCCTCGGGATGCGCTGCCGGATGGGGCTGGGATGGGGAAGGGAATCCCATCCAGGAAAACCTCAGGAATGAGGAATATCCAGCCGGGAGCTGGGATCCTCAGCTCCTCATTCCATGCTCAAGCATTCAAAGCTTTTCCAGAGGCGCTGGAAAAGTTTTTCCCGATGTATTTTGGGACTGAGCTCCAACCAGAAACATTCCAGGCCTGGGATTCCAGGTCAGTGTGCCTGGAATCCATCCTATCCCACCCCAGGGCAGGACAGGGCCTGGATTAAGGAAGGAACCATGGAAAATTATTTTGGAATTATTTTGCTTGGAAAACTCCTCTCGGACCGAGTCCAGCATTCCCTGATCTGTGTCCCCAAGTGCCACATCCACAGGGATTTTGATCCCTCTGGGAATGGGGATCCCACGGCCCTGAGCTGCTCCTTCCAGTCAGGAATTATTCCCAAGGAATGATTCCCATGAGTGCTGCCCCTTTCCAGGCAGGAATTTTTCCCAAGGAATGATTCCCATGGACACTGCCCCTTTCCAGTCAGGAATTATTCCCAAGGAATGATTCCCATGGGTGCTGCCCTTCCAGTCAGGAATTATTCCCAAGGAATGATTCCCATGGGTGCTGCCACTTCCAGACAGGAATTTTTCCCAAGGAATGATTCCCATGGGTGCTGCCCCTTTCCAGGCAGGAATTTTTCCCAAGGAATGATTCCCATGGGTGCTGCCCCTTTCCAGTCAGGAATTTTTCCCAAGGAATGATTCCCATGGGTGCTGCCCCTTTCCAGTCAGGAATTATTCCCAAGGAATGATTCCCATGGACACTGCCGCTTCCAGGCAGGAATTTTTCCCAAGAAATGATTCCCATGGACACTGCCACTTCCAGGCAGGAATTATTCCAAGGAATGATTCCCATGGACACTGCCACTTCCAGGCAGGAATTATTCCCAAGGAATGATTCCCATGGACACTGCCACTTCCAGGCAGGAATTTTTCCCAAGGAATGATTCCCATGGACACTGCCCCTTTCCAGGCAGGAATTTCTCCTAAGGAATGTTTCCCATGGACACTGCCACTTCCAGGCAGGAATTATTCCCAAGGAATGATTCCCATGGGTGCTGCCCCTTTCCAGGCAGGAATTATTCCCAAAGAATGATTCCCATGGGTGCTGCCCCTTTCCAGTCAGGAATTATTCCCAAGGAATGATTCCCATGGACACTGCCACTTCCAGGCAGGAATTTTTCCCAAGGAATGATTCCCATGGACACTGCCCCTTTCCAGGCAGGAATTATTCCCAAGGAATGATTCCCATGGACACTGCCACTTCCAGGCAGGAATTATTCCCAAGGAATGATTCCCATGGCTGCTGCCTTTCCAGGCAGGAATTATTCCCAAGGAATGATTCCCATGGGTGCTGCCCCTTCCAGGCAGGAATTATTCCCAAGGAATGATTCCCATGGATGCTGCCGCTTCCAGGCAGGAATTTTTCCTAAGGAATGATTCCCATGGACACTGCCGCTTCCAGGCAGGAATTTTTCCCAAGGAATGATTCCCATGGGTGCTGCCCCTTTCCAGGCGGGAATTATTCCCAAGGAATGATTCCCATGGGTGCTGCCCCTTTCCAGGCGGGAATTATTCCCAAGGAATGATTCCCATGGGTGCTGCCCTTCCAGGCAGGAATTTTTTCCAAGGAATGATTCCCATGGACACTGCCACTTCCAGGCAGGAATTATTCCCAAGGAATGATTCCCATGGGTGCTGCCCCTTTCCAGGCAGGAATTTTTCCCAAGGAATGATTCCCATGGGTGCTGCTCCTTCCAGGCAGGAATTTTTCCCAAGGAATGATTCCCATGGCTGCTGCCTTTCCAGGCAGGAATTTCTCCCAAGGAATGATTCCCATGAGTGCTGCCCTTCCAGGCAGGAATTATTCCCAAGGAATGATTCCCATGGGCGCTGCTCCTTCCAGTCAGGAATTATTCCCAAGGAATGATTCCCATGGGTGCTGCTCCTTCCAGGCAGGAATTTTTCCCAAGGAATGATTCCCATGGCTGCTGCCTTTCCAGGCAGGAATTATTTCCAAGGAATGATTCCCATGGACACTGCCACTTCCAGGCAGGAATTTTTCCCAAGGAATGATTCCCATGGACACTGCCACTTCCAGTCAGGAATTATTCCCAAGGAATGATTCCCATGGACACTGCCACTTCCAGGCAGGAATTTTTCCCAAGGAATGATTCCCATGGACACTGCCGCTTCCAGGCAGGAATTATTCCAAGGAATGATTCCCATGGGTGCTGCCCCTTCCAGGCAGGAATTTTTCCCAAGGAATGATTTCCATGGACACTGCCCCTTTCCAGGCAGGAATTATTCCCAAGGAATGATTCCCATGGATGCTGCTCCTTCCAGGCAGGAATTTTTCCCAAGGAATGATTCCCATGGGTGCTGCTCCTTTCCAGTCAGGAATTTTTCCCAAGGAATGATTCCCATGGACACTGCCACTTCCAGTCAGGAATTATTCCCAAGGAATGATTCCCATGGGCGCTGCCCCTTTCCAGTCAGGAATTATTCCCAAGGAATGATTCCCATGGGTGCTGCCCCTTTCCAGGCAGGAATTATTCCCAAGGAATGATTCCCATGGGCGCTGCCACTTCCAGGCAGGAATTATTCCCAAGGAATGATTCCCATGGGTGCTGCCCCTTTCCAGTCAGGAATTATTCCCAAGGAATGATTCCCATGGGCGCTGCCACTTCCAGTCAGGAATTTTTCCCAAGGAATGATTCCCATGGGGTTCAGAGCAGCCTGGGTTTAATCCAAGGGCCAAAATTCCATCAGGGATTTAAGGAATAGCTTGGAGAGGACCAGGACACTTCCCAGGTAGCATTCCCAAATTTTCCTGGAGTGAGGGAGCAGCAGAGCATTCCCAGGGAAGCCAAATGAAGGGAGGAGATCTCAGAGCAGGTGGATTGGGATGAGCTTTAGGATCCCTTTCATCCCAAATCATTCCATGATTCCAAGATCATGGAAAATTCCCATTTTTCTGTTCTGGAATCCATGGCATGCCAGAAAGATCCTGAAGGATTGTCCCACTAATTTATCCTTACGGATTTTTCCCATCCCCTCATCCCGAGCCGGCTCCTGCATCCCATGGAATATTCCAGACCGAATTCCGGCCCCAGAGCTCTCCCACATCCCAAAACATTCCAGCTGTGTGTCCACCAGGAGGTTCCCGGTGATCACCCCTGGAATTCCCAATCTGCACGGAGCTGCTCCCTCGGTTTCCCATTGGATACAAGGAATTTGGGAAAGACACCCAGAGCCTTTGGAGGGGAATTTTTATCCCTATGGATCTGAGGTTTGGTGCAGTTTTGGAGCTGGGAATGAGCCCAAAATCCCGCTCAGGAATTTGGGAAAGATGTGAGAAACTTTGGAGCTGGAGGTTTTCCGTGCGGATCCGAGGTTTGCTGAGCTTTGGATGAGCCCAAATCCCTCTCCAGGCACATCCAAGGGATGGATCCATCCGGATCCACTTCCCAGATCCAACCACATCTGGAATTTTTTCCCAAGCTGCTTCCAGCCCCTTTTAGCAGCTGGATTTTCCTGGCCAGGGCCTGGATGACCCTGGGAAAAGGAATTCCCACCTGGAAGCATCAGGCATTGGCTGCATCCCGGCGTGACTCTAAATCCCCTTTTCCATGGGAATTTGTGGATGGAAAAGGGCAGGAAAAACCCTCAGGACCCTGATCCAACCATCCTGGAAATTCCTTCCTTGGAATTCCAGAATCCCAGAATGGTTTGGGTGGAAAGGGACTTTCAATCCCAAGATCCCATTCCAATCCCAATATCCCAGGGTGCTCCGACCTTTCCTGGGACACTGCCAGGGATCCAGGGATTCTCTGGGAATTCCAGCCCAGCCAGGAATTCCTTCCCAAGATCCCACAATCCCAAGCTCCCCTTTCCCAGTGGGAAGCCATTCCCTGTTTTCCAGTCCGGACCCAAAGCAGGGACAGATCCCAAAATCCCCAAAGTCCCACTGGGAATTTGGGCTGGATTCAGGAGCAGGAATGTCCAGAACCGGAAATTTGGGATCTCCCAGGGCTCCATAGTGGATTTTCTGGGAATTCCACTTTTTTCCAGGCATGTTCTTGGAGCTGGAAGCACAACAGGGAGCTGACAGTTAATTATCCCTGATTAATGATGCCGAGCTCATTAAGGGCAGGGAAAGCTGATCCAGGCTGGCAATGGAATTCCTGGAATTCACCTGCTGAGCTGGGATCCCTGTTCCTGCCTTTTTCTCACTTATGGAATTCCTGAAATTCCCCAGCTGAGCTGAGATTGCTTTTCCCACCTTTTTCTCACTGATGGAATTCCTGGAATTCCTCAGCTGAGCTGGGATCCCTGTTCCTGCCTTTTCCCCACTTTTGGAATTCCTGAAATTCCCCGGCTGAGCTGGAATCGTTGTTTCCACCTTTTTATCACTGATGGAATTCCTGGAATTCCTGGATTTTCCCTGCTGAGCTGGAATCGCCATTCCCATCCCCATCCCACTCTCCCTCCATGGATTCCCGGCCTCTGGAAAAACTGGGATCCCATCCTGAGCTTTTCCCAAGCCTTGGGAAAACTCCGGCAGCTCCGGAACTTCCACAGCCCCAGGGGAATTTTTCCTCCTTCCCAAGGAAATCTTTGGATCTGCTGCGGATCCCGGTGGGAATTTCACCTTGGGAATCCATCCCCCTTTTCCCTGGATAAACCTGAGGGGAAGGGATCCCAAAAGGAGCAGGTTTGGGGTCGTGCGTGGGGAAACTGAGGCAGGGATGGATGCTGCGATTCCCCAATTCCTGTCCCTCAAATTCCATCCCCAAATCCGGACCCCAATTCCCGATTGCCAAATCCTGTCCCTCAGATTCCACACCCAAATCTTGCTCCCCAAATCCTGCTACCCCAAAATCCTGTCCCCAAATCCCATCCCAAACTCCTGTTCCCAAATCCCACTCCTCAAATTCCGATCCTCTAAATCCTTTCCCTCAAATCCTTCTCCCCAATTCCTGCACCCCAAATCCCACCTCCCCAAAATCCTCTCCCCCAAATCCTGCTCCAAAATCCTCATCCCAAAATCCTCTCCCCCAAATCCCGCACTTCCAAACCCTGCCCTCAAAATCCCGTCCCAAATTTCTGATGATCCCCAACTCCTGCCCCTCAAATCCCTCTCCCCAAATCCCACCCTCCCAAATTCTTTCCCTCAAATCCTTCTCCCCAGTTCCTGCACCCCAAATTCCATCTCCCTCAGTTACCATCCCCCAAGTCCTGTCCCCCAAATTCTCCTCCCAAAATCCTGTCCTCCAAACCCTGGACCTCCAAATCCTATCCCCAGTTCCTGCCCCTCAATTCCCACTTCCCAAATCCCGCTCCACCAATGCTATCCCTCAAACCCTGCGCCCCAAATCCTGTCCCCAAATCCTGCTCCCCCAAAATCCTGTCCCCAAATTCCACTCCCCCAAATCCTGACCCTCCAAATCCTTTCCCTCAAATCCTTCTCCCCAAATCCCACCTCCCCAAAATCCTCTCCCCCAAATTCTCCTCCCAAAATCCTGTCCCCCAAAACCTGCACCTATCCCAAATACCTGCCCCTCAATTCCTGCTGCTCAATTCCCACTTCCCAAATCCTGCTCCACCAATCCTGTCCCTCAGCACCCCAAATCCTGATACCCCAAATTCCACTCCCCCAAATCTTGAACCTCCAAATCCTTTCCCTCAAATCCTTCTCCCCCAATTCCTGCGCACCAAATCCTGCTCCCCAAATCCTGTCCCCCAAATCCTGTCCCAAATTCCTGCTCCCCAAAATCCTATACCTCCAAACCCTGCCCTCAAAATCCTGATCCTAAATCCCTCAACTCCCACTTCCCAAATCCTGCCCCACCAATCCTGTCCCTCAAATCCTGCACTCCAAATCCTGGCCCCAAATCCTGCTCCCCCAAAATCCTGTCCCCAAATTCCACTCCCCCAAATCCTGATCCTCCAAATCCTTTCCCTCAAATCCTTCTCCCCAACCCCTGCACCCCAAATCCCATCTCCTCAAAATCCTCTCCCCCAAAATCCTCTCCCCCAAAACCTGCACCTATCCCAAATACCTGTCCCTCAATTCCTGCCGCTCAATTCCCACTTCCCAAATCCTGCTCCGCCAATCCTGTCCCTCAGCACCCCAAATCCTGATACCCCAAATTCCACTCCCCCAAATCTTGAACCTCCAAATCCTTTCCCTCAAATCCTTCTCCCCCAATTCCTGCACACCAAATCCCGCTCCCCAAACCCTTCTTCCCCAATTCCTGTCCCCCAAATCCTGTCCCAAATTCCCGCTCCCCAAAATCCTATACCTCCAAACCCTGCCCTCAAAATCCTGATCCTAAATCCCTCTACCCCAATTCCTGTCCCTCAATTCCCACTTCCCAAATCCTGCCCCACCAATCCTGTCCCTCAAATCCTGCACCCCAAATCCTGGCCCCAAATCCTGCTCCCCCAAAATCCTGTCCCCAAATTCCACTCCTCAAATCCCGATCCTCTAAATCCTTTTCCTCAAATCCTTCTCCCCAATTCCTGCACCCTAAATCCCACCTCCTCAAAATCCTATCCCCCAAATTCTGCACCTCCAAATCCTGCCCCTCAATTCCCATTTCCCAAATCCTGCTCCACCAATCCTGTCCCTCAAACCCTGCACCCCAAATCCTGCTGACACCCCAAAATCCAGTCCCCAAATTCCACTCCCCCAAATCCTGAAATCCTGTCCCCAAATTCCACTCCCCCAAATCCTGATCCTCCAAATCATTTCCTTCAAATCCTTCTCCCCAATTCCTGCACCCCAAATCCCACCTCCCCAAAATCCTCTCCCCCAAATTCTCCTCCCAAAATCCTCTCCCCCAAAACCTGCACCTATCCCAAATACCTGTCCCTCAATTCCTGATGCTCAATTCCCACTTCCCAAATCCTGCTCCGCCAATCCTGTCCCTCAGCACCCCAAATCCTGATACCCCAAATTCCACTCCCCCAAATCTTGAACCTCCAAATCCTTTCCCTCAAATCCTTCTCCCCCAAATCCCACTCCCCAAATCCTTCTCCCCCAATTCCTGCACACCAAATCCCGTCTCAAATTCCTGCTCCCCAAAATCCTATACCTCCAAACCCTGCCCTCAAAATCCCGATCCTAAATCCCTCTACCCCAATTCCTGTCCCTCAACTCCCACTTCCCAAATCCTGCCCCACCAATCCTGTCCCCAAAATCCTGTCCCCCAATTCCTGCGTCCCAATCCCTGCCCTCCCAATTCCTGCCTCCCAGTCCCTGTCCCCCAGATCCCGATCCCCCAATATTTCTCCTCCAAAAACCTTATCTTCAAATCCTGCCTCCCAATCCCTCTCCCTCAATTCACAAATCCTGATCCCTGAACCCCCAAATCCTGATCCCAATTCCAGCTCCCCGATTCTCGACCCCCCCAATCCCTCTCCCCCAAATTCCTCTCCCCAAATCCCTGCCTCCCAGTCCCTTTCCCCGAAATCCCAATCCCAAAATTCCCGCTCCCCAAATCCCTCTCCCCAGTTCCCGATCCCTCAATCCCTCTCCCACAAATCCTGATCCCAATTCCCGCTCCCCAATTCCTGATCCCCCAATCCCTCTCCCCAAATCCCTTTCTCGTAAATCGCGATCCCCCAATTCTCTCTCCCCAAATCCCAATCCCTCAATCCCTCTCCCCCAAATCCTGACCCCAATTCCCGACCCCCAATTCCTCTCTCCCAATTCCTGCCTCCCAGTCCCTTTCCCCAAAATCCCGATCCCCCAATTCCCGCTCCCCAAATTCCTCTCCCCAGTTCCTGATCCCTCAATCCCTCTCCCCCAAATCCTGATCCCAATTCCCAATCCCCCAAATCCTGATCCCCCAATTCCTGCTTCTCAGTCTCTTTCCCCTAAATCCCGATCTCCCAATTCCCGCTCCCCAAATTCCTCTCCCCAGTTCCTGATCCCTCAATCCCTCTCCCCCAAATCCTGATCCCAATTCCCAATCCCCCAAATCCTGATCCCCCAATTCCTGCTTCTCAGTCTCTTTCCCCTAAATCCCGATCTCCCAATTCCCGCTCCCCAAATTCCTCTCCCCAGTTCCTGATCCCTCAATCCCTCTCCCCCAAATCCTGACCCCAATTCCCGACCCCCAATTCCCAATGCCCCAAATCCTGATCCCCCAATTCCTGCTTCTCAGTCCCTTTCCCCTAAATCCCGATCCCCCAATTGCCGTTCCCCAAATTCCTCTCCCCCAAAATTTGATCCCAATTCCCGCTCTCCAATTTCCAATCCCGCAAATCTCGATCCCCCAATTCCCACTCCCCAGATTCCTCTCCCCAGTTCCTGATCCCTCAATCCTTCTCCCCCCAATCCCTCTCCCCAATTCCCAATCACCCAAATCCCCCTCCCCAAATCCCTCATCCCCAGTTCCCGCTCCCGGTACCCCGGAACGCCGCCTTGGCGATGCGGTCGCCTTTGCCGCGGAGGCCGGAGACGGAGCGGAGCTGCAGCACCAGAGCCATGGCGGGACCGTGCGGGGCTGGGGACGGAGCCGCGGCCACCGGGGCGGGCTCGGGGCCGGGCCCGTGCGGATCCAGGCGCTCGGAGCAGAGCCCGGGGCGCTTCGGGGCGCTCGGTGCGGTGCCGGTGCCCGATGCGATCCCGGTGCGGTGCCGGTGCCTGATGCGGTCCCGGTGCTGGGGGCGGAGCTCGGTCTGGTCCCGGGATGGTCCCGGTGCAGAGCCCGAGGTGGCCCCGGTACCAAATGCAGTCCCGGGGCGGGCTCGGTGCGGAACTCGGTCTGGTCCCGGGGTGGTCCCGGTGCCCGATGCGGTCCTGGAGCGGTCTCGGAGCGGAGCCCGAGGTGGTCCCGGTGCGGTCCCGGTGCCTGATGCGGTCCTGGAGCGGTCCCGGTGCAGAGCCCGGTGCGGACCGAGGTGCTCGGTGTGGTCCGGTGCAGCGTCCGGGACCTGATGCGGTCCCGGTGCGGAGCCCGAGGTGCTCCCGGGGCTTGATGCGGTCCCGGTTCTTTGATGCGGTCCCGGTGCTGGGTGCGGAGCCCGGTGCGGAGCCCACTGAGGTGCTCGGAGCCTGACGCGGTGCCGGAGCGGTCCCGGTCCCGGTGAGGTCCCTGGGCCGGTTCTGGCGGCGGTCCCGGTCCTGTTCCCGGTGCCGCGCTCCGGAGCTCGGCTCGGTGCGGTCTCGGAGCTTCCCCCCGCTCCCGGCGCTGAATTATTCAGCAGCAGGGCCGCCCCTCCTCCCTCCCCTCCCCTCCCTCCTTCCTTCCTCCCCTTTCTCCTCCTTCCCCTCCCTCCTCCTCCCCTTCCTTCCCTCCCCTCTTCTCTTTTTCCTTTTCCTTTTCCTTTTCCTTTTTCCTTTCCTTTCCTTTCCTTTCCTTTCCTTTCCTTTCCTTTCCTTTCCTTTCCTTTCCTTTCCTTTCCTTTCCTTTCCTTTCCTTTCCTTTCCTTTCCTTTCCTTTCCTTTCCTTTCCTTTCCTTTCCTTTCCTTTCCTTTCCTTTCCTTTCCTTTCCTTTCCTTTCCTTTCCTTTCCTTTCCTTTCCTTTCCTTTCCTTTCCTTTCCTTTCCTTTCCTTTCCTTTCCTTTCCTTTCCTTTCCTTTCCTTTCCTTTCCTTTCCTTTCCTTTCCTTTCCTTTCCTTGAAATTTCCTTGAAATTTCCTTGAAATTTCCTTTCCTTGAAATTTCCTTTCCTTGAAATTTCCTTTCCTTGAAATTTCCTTTCCTTTCCTTTCCTTGAAATTTCCTTTCCTTGAAATTTCCTTTCCTTTCCTTTCCTTTCCTTGAAATTTCCTTTCCTTTCCTTTCCTTGAAATTTCCTTTCCTTTTCCCCTTTCTCCCCTTTTTCCTTCCCAGCTACAGGAATTTGGGAATGGGGAAACTGAGGCAGAGCTCCATGGGATCCGCACTGCCCGCCCTTCCCAAAAAAATTCCCCGGAATGTCTTGGAAAAGCCGAGCCGGACCCATCTCCATGGGGAGGAGTGAGAGGGAAAGAAACTTTCGGGAATCCTGGAATTCTTGGAGCTGGAAAAGCCCTCGGAGCCTGGACCTGATCCAGGTCTCCCCAAATCCACAGGGATTTGAAATCCCGACAGGAATGGGGATTTAAACCCAATCCAGGCAGGAATTGTTCCCGATATCCCAGAAACCTCCCCTGGCACGGCTGGAGGCCGTTCCCTCATCCCGTCCCTCATTCCCTGGGAGCAGATCCCGATCCCGCCTGGATTCCCGCCGGGAATTCCCTCGGGAATTTACAGTCCCGGGGCGGGACAGGGAGGGATTCCCAAAAAATCCCAAATTCCATGGATTCACAGGTGGGAATGCCCAGGTGTGTCCTGGGATGGGGCAGAATTCCCAAGAAAATCACAGATCCTAAGAATTCACAGCTTGGAATGTCCAGGTGTGTCCTGGGATTCCCCAAAAATCCCAAATTCCATGGATTCACAGGTGGGAATGCCCAGGTGTGTCCTGGGATGGGGCAGAATTCCCAAGAAAATCACAGATCCCAAGAATTCACAGTTCGAAATGCCCAGGCGTGTCCTGGGATTCCCAAAAAACCCCAAATCCCATGGATTCAGAGATGGAATACCTAGGTGTGTCCTGGGATGGGGCAGAATTCCCAAAAAATCCCAAATCCCATGGATTCATAGCTGGGAATGCCCAGGTGTGTCCTGGGTGGGGAGAGATTCCCAAAAAATCCCAGATCCCATGGATTCATAGCTGGGAATGCCCGGGGATTCCCAAAATATCCCAAAACTCCAATGGATTCACAGTTGGGAATGCCCAAGTGTGACCTGGGATTCCCAAAAAAGCCCAAACTCCATGGATTCACAAGTGGGAATGTGGGATGGGGAGGAATTCCCAAAAAATCCGATGGATTCATAGCTGGGAATGCCCAGGTGTGTCCTGGGTGGGGAGAGATTCCCAAAAAAATCCAGATCCCATGGATTCAGAGGTGGGAATGTGAGATGGGGCAGAATTCCCAAAAAATCCCATGGATTCAGAGGTGGGAATGCTGGATGGGGAGGAATTCCCAAAAAATCTCAGATCCCATGGATTGACAGGTGGGAATGTGGGATGGGGCAGAATTCCCAAAAAATCCCAAATCCCAGGGATTCACAGCTGGGAATGCCCAAGTGTGTCCTGGGATTCCCAAAAAAGCTCAGATCCCATGGATTCACAAGTGGGAATGTGGGATGGGGAGGAATTCCCAAAAAATCCGATGGATTCAGAGCTGGGAATGCCCAGGTGTGTCCTGGGTGGGGAGAGATTCCCAAAAAATCCCAGATCCTATGGATTCAGAGGTGGGAATGCTGGATGGGGCAGAATTCCCAAAAAATCCCAAATCCCATGGATTCACAGGTGGGAATGCCCAGGTGTGTCCCGAGATGGGCAGGATTCCCAAAATCCCAAATCCAAATCCCAAACAGGGCAGGATAAATCCGGCCCCATTCCCTGGGATTGGGCTGGAAAATCCACGAAAGGCTTGAGGAGAGGAAAAGGGAAATCTGGGAATCCTGGGAATCCTGAAATCTGGGAATCTGCTCTTGTGCCTGGCAGATTTTATTGGGAAAGAGAAAAATCCCTCGGGAATTCTGAAGCTGCTCTGGCTTTCCTTGGAAACTCCCTGGGAAATTATAATTTATGGTAATTAGACTTTATTGCATATTCATGAGCTTTTATGGGAATCCCGCCCCATCCTGGGGATGGGCATTCCCACATGAAAATCCATGGGATCTGGGATTTTTTGGGAATTCCGCACCATCCCACATTCCCACCAGTGAATCCATGGGATTTGGGATTTTTTGGGAATTCTGCCCCACTCAGGACACACCTGGGCATTCCCAGCTGTGTGAATCCATGGGATTTGGGATTTTTTTTGGAATCCCTGAGCATTCCCAGCTGTGAATCCATGGAATTTGGGCTTTTTTTTGGGAATTCTGCCCAATCCCACATTCCCACCTGTGAATCCATAGGATTTGGGATTTTTTTTTGGAATCCCTGAGCATTCCCACTTGTGAATGCATGGGATTTGGGATTTTTTGGGAATTCTGCCCCATCCTAGGACACACCTGGGCACATTCCCGCCTGTGAATGCATGGGATTTGGGATTTTTTTGGGAATCCCTAGACATTCCCAGCTGTAAACCCATGGGATCTGGGATTTTTTGGAAATTCCAGGACACACCTTGGTTTCCACCTGTCAATCCATGGGATTTGGGCCTTTTTTGGGAATTCCTCCCCATCCCACATTCCCACCTGTGAATCCATGGGATTTGGGATTTTATGTGAATCCCTGGGCATTCCCAGATGTGAATCCATGGGATTTGGGCCTTTTTTGGGAATTCTGCCCCATTTCACATTTGCACTTGTGGATCCACGGGATTTGGGATTTTTTTGGGAATCCCTGGGTATTCCCACCTCTGAATCCATGGGATTTGTGGTTTTTTGGGAATTCTGCCCCCCACCCCAGGATGCACCTGCACATTCCCACCTCTGAATCCATGTGATCTGGGATTTTTTGGGAATCTCTCCCCACCCAGGACACACCTGGGCATTCCCAGCTCTGAATCCATCGGATTTTTTGGGAATTCCTCCCCATCCCACATTCCCACCTGTGAATCCATGGGATTTGGATTTTTTGGGAATTGTGCCCCACTTAGGACACACCTGGGCATTCCCAGCTGTGTGAATCCGTGGGATTTGGGATTTTATGTGAATCCCTGAGCATTCCCAGCTGTGAATCCATGGAATTTGGGCTTTTTTTGGGAATTCTGCCCAATCCCACATTCCCACCTGTGAATCCATAGGATTTGGGATTTTTTTTTTTTGGAATCCCTGAGCATTCCCACTTGTGAATGCATGGGATTTGGGATTTTTTGGGAATTCTGCCCCATCCTAGGACACACCTGGGCACATTCCCGCCTGTGAATCCATGGGATTTGGGATTTTTTTTGGGAATTCTGCCCAATCGCACATTCCCACCTGTGAATCCATGGGATTTGGGATTTTTTTGGGAATTCCTCCCCATTCTGCATTCCGAGCTGTGAATCCATGGATTGGGGATTTTTTTGGGAATCCCTGGGCATTCCCACCCATGAATCCATGGGATATGGGATTTTTGGGAATTCGGGAACACATCTGAGCATTCCCACTTGTGAATCCATGGGATCTGGGATTTTTTGGGAATTTCTCCCAATCCCACATTCCCACCTGTGAATCCATGGAATTTTTGCTTTTTTGGGAATCCCTACCCAAGGATTTTCCCCTCTCCAGCCCCATTCCCATTCCTTTCCCTTCCTTTCCCCTCCCTCTCTCCCACATTTCCATAAAATCCGAATTTTTCCCTCTTGGCTTTGTTGGCTCCCAAATTCCGGAGATTTTTTGGGGTAATTTTAAGCACCAGGATGAGCCCTCCAAAATGAGGTCAAATGCCAAAAGAAACACGAAAATCAGGATAATTCACCCCAAAATCGCCCCCAATTTGGGGTCCAGACAAACCCCCCCCCCCCCGATATCCTGGGAAACAGCAGGGAAAAATGAGGAAAAAAGGGAAAATTGATGGAAAGGGGGAAAAATGGGGGGGGGGGGGGAAGCAGGAAAATTGGGAAGAGAGGGGGAGAAGGGGAGAAGAGGGAGAAAAGAAGGGAAAGGTTGGAAAAAAGGCCAAAAAATGGGAAAAAATGGAAAATGAAAATTTTGAAAAATGGGGGGAAAGGGGGGGGGGGAGAAAAATGAAGGAAAATCCAGAAACTGGGAATTCTTTGGGATTTTTAATGGAATGGGAGGAATTTCAGGCCCCTCCTCGGACCAGGATCTGATCCCGAAGTTCCTTTTGGGCCTCGGGGATGTTCCCACCTGGATCGGGCGATCCCAAATCCTCCTTTGGCTCCGGAGCCGCTCCCAGCTCAAACCCGAGACTCCAAGGGAGGAATTTCCCGGCTTTTCCATGGATTTTTCCCATTCCCGGGATCGCTCCGCAGCTCCTCCCGCTCCAGTCCTTTAGAGGGCAGCAAGAGCTCGGGAATTGCATCCCTGGGAGCTCCCGAGGGAGGAATTCCTGCCCAAAATCCCAAAATCCCACCCAGCCCTGCCCGCTGGCACGGGGGGGTCCATTCCCGGTGTCCCGGCATTCCAGGATTCCCTGTTGGGGTGGGATTGGAGATCCCGGGAAAAGGGCGAGGCTGGAATATAGGGATGGAGTGGGGATTGTGGGGAAATCGTGGAAAGGAAGGGTTTTAAACGGAAAAGTTTGGGATTTGGGAAGGAATGGGATTTTCTCTGGGAATTCCAGCCAGAGAATTCCATTCCCATCCCAAGGAAAGGAAGGAATGGAATTCTCTGGCTGGAATTCCCAGAGAATCCCTGGGAGTGTCCATGGAAAATTTGGAGCACCCTGGGATTGTGGAAGTGTCGGGGTTGGAATGGGATGGGATTGAAGGTCCCTTCCCACCCAAACCATTCCAGAATTCCACGAAATTTCCAAATTCCAGCTCTGCTCCCACTTTTGGCCCCCCAGGATGGAATTGTCCTCTTGAGGATCCACATTCCCGGTATCCCGGCATTCCAGGATTCCCTGTTGGGGTGGGATTGGAGATCCCGGGAAAAGGGCGAGTTTGGAATATAGGGATGGAGCGGGGATTGTGGGGAAATCATGGAAAGGAAGGGTTTTAAACGGAAAAGATTTGGGATTTTGGGAAGGAATGGAATTTTCTCTGGGAATTCCAGCCAGGTAATTCCATTCCCATCCCAAGGAAAGGAAGGAATGGAATTCTCTGGCTGGAATTCAGAAGAATCCATGGAAAATTTGGAGCACCCTGGGATTGTGGAAGCGTCTGGGTTGGAATGGGATGGGATTGAAGGTCCCTTCCCACCCAATCCCATTCCAGAATTCCACAAAATTCCCAAATCCCAGATTTTGGCCCTCCAGGATGGAATTGTCCTCTTGAGGATCCACATTCCCGGTGTGCCGGCATTCCAGGATTCCCTGTTGGGGTGGGATTGGAGATCCCGGGAAAAAGGCGATGCTGGAATATCGGGATGGAGCGGGGATTGTGGGGGAAATCGTGGAAAGGAAGTGTTTTAAACGGAAAAGTTTGGGATTTTGGGAAGGAATTCCTGGCTGGGCTGGAATTCCCAGACAAACCCTGGGGATGTCCAAGGAAAATTTGGAGCACCCTGGGATTTTGGAAGTGTCGGGGTCTGAATGAGATGGGATTAAATGTCCATTCCCATCCAACCCCTTCCAGAATTCCACAAAATTCCCAAATCCCAGCTGTTGGCCCTCCAGGATGGAGTTGTCCTCTCGAGGATCCACATTCCCAGGAAAAGGGAAGAGGAGCAAACTCCCCTTGGGCTCGGTGCTCTTGGAGCTCTTTTCCCGCCAAAACAGTTCCATGATTCCATGAGGTTTTCCCGGATAATTCTGATGGAATCTCTTCAGATCCCTGGATTTTAACAAAACCCTCAGGAGCTGTTGCCAGATTCCTTTGGCACAGCACAGAATTCCCCCTCTGGACTCTTTTTTTTGGGACAAAGGATCACGTTTCCCATTTCATGGATCTCTCCATCCGCCTTTGAAGTCCCCGGCAGGTGATGGATGCTGATGACGTCAGCAGGAAAAACCTGGAAAAATCCCAAGGAAAGGCTCTCTTTGATTGCAGGGATGAAGAGGCCACTCCAATTTTTTTTTTTTTTTTTTTTTTTGCCTTTCAAGAGGAAGAATTTCTCTTTTTTTGTTGTTTGTTTTTCTAGGATCATAAATAAGCCAGGAATGAGCTGTGAGCTCTGCAAATCCCGGCAGGAATTCTGCAAAGGCCTCGGATGCTCCTGGGATGAGCAGGAGGGACGGATCCCAAAATGAAGGGATGGGGTTGGGTGGGATGGGACCTCGAATCCCAAACCATTCCAAGGGCAGGGACACTTTCCACTATCCCAGAATCTCATTCAACCTTTCCTTGGATGCTGCCAGGGATCCAGGAATTCTCTGGGAATTCCAGCCCAGCCAGGAATCCCTTCCCAAGATCCCACCATCCCAAGCTCCCCTTTCCCACTGGAAGCCATTCCCTGCCTCCTGCCCCTCCAGCCCTTGCCCAAATCCCAGCTCTCCTGGAGCCCCTTTGGGATGGGGAAGCGGCTCCAAGGATTCCCTGGATCCTGTTTTTTTTTTTTCCTTGGAGCCACATCCCAAATATTTCTCTGCTGGGACAGAATTCCAGCCTGGAGCAGCTCCAGAGGATCCCGGAATGATTTGGGTGGGAAGGGCCCTTCAATCCCATTCCATTCCATGGACACCTCCATGATCCCAGGGTGCTCCAAACTTTCCTTGGGAAAGGGAGGGGCAAAGAGGTGGGAAAAAGAGGGGAAAAGAGGTGGAAATAGAAGGGAAAAGGGTTGGAAAAGGAGGGGAAAAGAGGTGGAAAAAAGAGGAGAAAAGGGTTGGAAAAGGAGGGGAAAAGAGGTAGGAAAGGTGGAAAAAGAGGTGGAAAAAGAGGTGGAAAAAAGAGGAGAAAAGGGATGGAAAGGGAGGGAAAAGAGGTGGAAAAGGAGGGGAAATTAAGTGGAAAAGGAGGGAAAAGAGGTGGGAAAAAGAGGGAGAAAGAGGTGGACAAAAGAGAGAAAAGAGTTGGAAAAAGAGGGGAAAAGAGGTGGAAAAAGAGGGAAAAGAGGGGGAAAAGGAGGGAGAAAGTGGGGGAAAAGAGGTGGAAAAAGAGAGGGAAAAGAGGTGGAAAAATAGGAGGAAAGAGGTGGGGAAAAGAGGTGGAAAGAGAAGGGAAAAGAAGTGGGGAAAAGAGGGGAAAAAGAGGGTGCCAGGGATTCTCTGGGAATTCCATCCCAGCCCCTCCCCACCATCCCAGCCAGGAATTCCTTCCCAAAATCCCACCCCCAGCTCCTCTCCAGCCATCCCCCTGCTCCATATCCCAGGGGATTTGTGCTGATCCACGGCCAGGCCGGGATCAAGGACGGAGAATCCCCCTGGAAAACCATTCCAGGCTGTCCCCAGCTGCTCCCCGGGAGCGCCAATGGGTGGAATTAAGGGAATTGCCGTGTCCTGCTTTCCCCTAATCCCTCTAATCCCTGGAATTACACCTTGGAAATGGCTGATGGACACTTCCAGGCCCTTCCTGGCCATTCCCAGCTCCAGGCCAGGCTCATTCCCGGCGGGATCCGGGCACATCCTCGTTCCCAGTTTATCCCAGTTCCTTCCTGGGGCTGGGATTGGGATGTCCCATATCCAGCTGTGGACAACATCTGTGCCCTGCCCCACCCCCCCCGCCCCTGCTTCTGGGGGGGAATAATTAATTAAAGCCGCTCATTAATTTGTCCTTGAGCCTGATCCCTGCCCGGGATGGGATCCAGAGAGGGGCACAATTCCATGGCACAATTCCATGGGCAAGGCCCTGGGAGTGCAGGGGATTTTGGGGTCGCATTCCCACCCTTTTACAGCTCTTTTATCGTCATTTTTGAACCTTTGAGAACTCCCACGAGCATCTCAGTTTGTCTCTTTTATCAGCGTTTTATTTCCTTTGATAAAAAAGGAATTTTTTAAAAAAATTAAATGATTTCTTAAATTTTCAAAAAAGTTAATTTTTTTAAAAAAGGAAATTTTCTTTAAAAAGGAAATTTTATTTATTTTTTTCTGTGTCTTATCACCTCTCTGTCAGAACCCATCTACCCTCCTCTCACACCTCTCTTACTACTCTTCTTACACCATTTTTACTTTTATTTTTACACCTTTTTAACCCCCTTTTACACCTCTTTGACTCCTTTTTCACACTTTTTTTTACACCTTCTTCCCTACTTTTACATAATTTTTAGTCCTCTTTTTAAACCTTTTTGCTCCCCTTTTACAGCTCTTTTGCCCTCGGTTTACACCACTGTTACTCCTTTTTTAAACCATTTTACTCCCCCTTTGCACCCTCTTTTACTCTCAGTTCACACCTCTTTTATCATAGTTTTATTTCCCTTTTTATCTCTCATCGCCCTCCTTTTCCACCTCTTTTCCCCTCTTTTTCCCACCTCTTTTCCCCTCCCTTTGCCAAGGAAAGTTTGGAGCACCCTGGGATCATGGAGGTTTCCATGGAATGGGATTGAAGGGCCCTTCCCACCCAAATCATTCCAGGACCCTCTGGAGCTGCTGGGATGGCTCCAGGCTGGGGTTTTGTTTCCCAGCCTGCAAATTCCCTGGGATACAGCTCTGAGGGATCAAAGCACAAAAAAGTAGGATCCAGGGAATCCTTGGAACCACTTCCCAAACCCAAAGGGTCTCAAGGAGAGCTGGGATTTGGGCAAGGGCTGGAGGGGCAGGAGGCAGGGAATGGCTTCCAGTGGGAAAGGGGAGCTTGGGATGGTGGGATCTTGGGAAGGGATTCTTCCCCTGTGGGAAGAATTGGGAATGTTGGGGTTGGATAACGTGGATTGGGAAGGTTCAGAATGGAAGAAGTAGATTGGGAACATTGAGGTTGGTGACATGGTTGGGAATTTTGGGTTGGGTGACATGGACTGGGAATGCTGGAGATGGGTGACATGGATTGGGAATTTTGGGTTGGGGCAACATGGATTGGGAATGTTGGGGTTGGATAACATGGATTGGGAATGTTGGGGTTGGATAACGTGGATTGGGAAGGCTCAGTCTGGAAGAAGTAGATTGGGAATATTGGGGTTGGTGACGTGGATTGGGAATGTTGATGTTGGGTGACACGGATTGGGAATGTTTGGGACGGGCGACATGGATTGGGAATGTTTGGGACGGGCGACATGGATTGGGAATGTTGGGGTTGGATAACATGGATTGGGAATGTTGGGGTTGGATAACATGGATTGGGAATGTTGGGATTGGATAACATGAATTGGGAATGTTGGGGTTGGATAACATGGATTGGGAAGGTTCAGTCTGGAAGAAGTAGATTGGGAATGTTGCTGTTGGGTGGCATGGATTGGGAATGTGCAGGCTGGTGACATGGATTGGGAATTTGGGATGGGCAACATGGGAATGTTTGGAGTTGGTAGCATGGATTGGAATTGTTGGGTTGAGCAACATGGATTGGGAATGTTTGGGATGGGCAACATGGATTGGTAATGTTCAGGTTAGTGGCATGGATTGGGAATGTTTGAGTTGGAGGCATGGATTGGGAATGCAGGGGATGGATGACATGGATTGGGAATATTGGTTTGGGCAACATGGATTGGGAAGGTTCAGGCTGGAAGACAGAGACTGGGAATGTTGGCGATGGTGACATGGATTGGGAATATTCGAGATGGTGACAGGGACTGGGAATGTTGGGGCTGGTGACAGAGATCAGGAATGTTCAGGTTGGTGACATGGATTGGGAATGTTCAGGTTGGTGACATGGATTGGGAATGTTTGGGTTGGGTGACATGGATTGGGAATGATCCGGTTGGTGACATGGACTGGGAATGTTCAGATCAGATGACATGGATTGGGAATTTTGGGTTGGGGAACATGGATTGGGAATATTGGGGATGGGTGACACGGATTGGGAATGTTTGGGTTGGTGACTTGGATTGGGAATGTTTGGTTGGTGACAGGGATCAGGAATGTAGAGGTTTTGACATGGATTGGGAATGTTGGAGTTGAATAACATGGATTGGGAGGGTTCAGTCTAGAAGAAGTAGATTGGGAATGTTGGGGTTGGTGACATGGATTGGGAATGTTCAGGTTGGAAGACAGAGATTGGGAATATTGACGATGGTGACATGGATTGGGAATATTGGGGCTGGTGACAGGGATCAGGAATGTTCAGGTTGGTGGCATGGATTGGGAATATTTGGGTTGGAGACATGGATTGGGAATGTTCAGTCTTGTGACACAGATCAGGAATGTTCAAGTTGAGTGATACGGATCGGGAATATTGGGAATGCTGGGTGACCTGGATGAGGAATGTTTGGGTTGGGTGCCATGGATCAGGAATGCTCAGGTTGGGTGCCATGGATCAGGAATGCTCAGGTTGGGTGATATGGATCAGGAATGTTTGGGTTGGGTGCCATGGATCAGGAATGCTCAGGTTGGGTGATATGGATCAGGAATGTTGAGGCTGGGTGACCTGAATCAGGAATGTTCAGGCTGATTACATGGATTGGGTGTGTTTGGGATGGGTGACATGGACTGGGAAGGTTTGGGATGGGCAATATGGATTAGGAATGTTCAGATTGGTGACACGGACTGGGAATTGTGACATAGGATTGTGACACAGATCAGGAATGTTCAGGTTGAGTGATATGGATCAGGAATGGGTTGGGTAATACAGATGAGGAATGCTGAGGTTGGCTGACCTGGTCACCCCAATTCCAGTTGGGATCCCCCTCTCCCAGCCCTGTGGATTTTCCCGCCACTCCATCTCCAAGGATTCCAGCTCTGGGTGAAACATCCTTCACCCTGTGTCGAGGTTTTCCAGGGGGACTGGAATTGGATTTGCCTGTTCTGCTCCCAGAGCTGTGGATGTGGAGCTCAAACTCTCCTGGGGCTGGAATTGGATTAAGCCCCGTAATAAATCCTGTGAGCGCTTCCCTAATTCCCAGCAGGCTCCCTAATGCCGTTATCTCCCAGGAAAAAGCTCCTTATCCATCCCTTTAGGAAGCAGATGGTGGCACTGGACACTTGGGACACCGGATCCAATACAAATGGAAAATAGGGATTGGGGTGGAAAAACGGGAAGGTGCCCTGGATGTGAAATAATCCAAATTTAAAACAGGCAGAGGAGGTGGTGGGAGCACATCCGGAATGTCCAGGAGAGGGATCGGGAATGTCGGGTCCCAGCCAGGATCTTCCACTTTGCAGGTTGGTTCTTGAAATGTTCCGGTTGGAACGGATCCAGGCTCTGGATCTCAATCTGTTCCAGCCTTTGGAACAGGGAACAGCTGAAATTCCTCATTCCAGCTGCTCTGGATGCTGGGGCCTGATGTTCCGTGAAATGCTGGAATGGTTTGGGTGGGAAAGAGCTTAAATTCCATCCCGGTCCAATCCTGAAACCTTCCCTGATCCCAAGGTGATTTAAACTTTCCTTGGACACTGCCAGGGATGCAGGGATTACCTGGGAATTCTGGCCCAGCCAGGAATTCCCTCCCAAAATCCCAAAATCCCGACCATCTGGCAGTGGCAGCCATTCCCTGTCCTGCCATTCCAGGCCCTTTTCCCAAATCCCTCTCCAGCTCTCCTGGACTGGATCCATCCCTATCTCAACTCCTCTGTGGGATGGAATTTTGGGATCCAGGGATTTCACTGGGAATTCAGGACTCCAGGAAGGGTCTCCCTTCCCTTTTCCATCACCGAATTCCATGAAAACCCCTCGGGATGGATCCTGAGCATCCTTGATCCCAGAATCCCAGAATGGTTTGGGATGGGACCCATGGACCTTCAATCCCACAATCTCAGGGTGATCCAAACCCTGGCCTTGGACACTGTCAGGGACCCAGGGATTCTCTGGGAATTCCAGCCCAGCCAGGAATCCCTTCCCAAGATCCCACCATCCCAAGCTCCCCTTTCCCACTGGAAGCCATTCCCTGCCTCCTGCCCCTCCACCCTTCATCCCAAATTCCAGCCCTCTGGTTCCATCCTCCTCCCATGTCCTGTTCCCACATCCCAGATGGAAAAGGGATGTGCAGGATCAGGAACAACTGGAGGATGCCAGGATCAGAGAAAGGGTCCTTCTCCCCCAAAAACAGAACTAAAAGGGATCGATTTGTCCCCATCCCCCAGAAACAGGGAAATGAGGAAAACATTCCTGGCTGGGATCCCATTGACATCCCTGGAATTGTCCAAGGTCAGGATGGACGGGGCTTGGAGCACCCTGGGACAGAGGAAGGTGGCAGGGTTGGGATGGAGTGGGATTGAAGGCCCTTTCCCACCCAAACCATTCCAGGATTCCCCAAATATCGGCACAGCGGGATGGGAGGAGAGGGACGGGACAGTGGCATTCCAGGCTATGCCAGGACCCAAATCCAGAGGATCCAAACCCGGAGATGAAGGATCCAAGTCCAGATGTGGAGTACCCAAACCCAGAGATGGAGGATCTGAATCCAGAGGTGAAGGACACAAATCCAGAAGTGGAGGATCCAAACCCAGAGTGAAGGATTTGAACATGGAGGTGAAGAACCAAAACCCAGGAGTGCAGGACCCAGATCCAGAGGATCCAAATCCAGAGGTGGAGGATCCAAATCCTCCAGGTGGAGCATCCAAGTTCAGATATGGAGTACTGAAACCCAGAGATGGAGGATCTGAATCCAGAGGTGAAGGACACAAATCCAGAGGTGAAGGACACAAACCCAGAGTGAAGGATTTGAACATGGAGGCAAAGAACCAAAACCCAGGGCTGCAGGACCCAGATCCTGAGAATCCAAATCCAGAGGTGAAGGACCCAAATCCAGAGAAAAGGACACAAATCCAGAGGTGGACCCAACCCCAGGGGTGCAGAACCCAAATCCAGAGGCGGAGTATCCCTGTGGGATATCCGGCCATGGCATCACTTCCCTGTCCCAGGTCATTCCCCAAATCCACACCAGCATCCAGAGGCTCCAGAATTTTTCCCATTTTCCCCCCTCAGCTCCTCTCCCACCACTGGGACAGAGCCAGATCCAAATCTGGCCCAAATTTGGCCCATTTTCCCTCCCCCAACACCTTGGGCTGTCCCAAAATCCCCCCTGTTCCCAGGATCCCTTCCCCCAGGAGCATTTTCCACAGGATTTATCCCGGTGTGCAGGCCCAGCCTGGCGGAGCTGTTTACAATCCCTAATTGGATTTTGGGAAGCGCCTGCAGCCGTCTCTGTTTTCCATCAGGCACCTGCCGGCCCTAATGGGCCTCTCCCGCCCATTCCGTGTCCTTGGATTTCCTGGAAAACCATCAAAGGCAGCCCCTGCCTCTGGCTGCTGCCGGCTCCAGGGATGGGAGCAGGATCCGGGAGGGATGAGCTGGGATACAGGAGGTGCAGGATCCCTTGGAATCAGGGAATGGTTTGGGTGGGAATCAAGGAAAGGTTTGGGTGGGAATCATGAAATGGTGGAAATCATGGAATGGTTTTTGTGGGAATCACAGAATGGTTTTGTGGGAATCATGGAATGGTTTTGATGGGAATCAGGGAATGGTTTTGGTGGGAATCAGGGAATGGTTTTGGTGGGAATCGCAGAATGGTTTTGGTGGGAATTATGAAATGGTTTGAGTGGGAATCATGGAATGGTTTGGGTGGGAATCATGGAATAATTTGGGTGGGAATCATGGAATGGTTTGGGTGAGAATCATGGAATGGTTTGGGTGAGAATTAGGGGATGGTTTTGATGGGAATCACAGAATGGTTTTGGTGGGAATCACGGAATGGTTTGAGTGGGAATCACGGGGTGGTTTTGGTGGGAATCATGGAATGGTTTGGGCAGGAATCAGGGAATGGTTTTGGTAGGAATCGCAGAATGGTTTTGGTGGGAATTATGAAATGGTTTGAGTGGGAAGCATGGAATGGTTTGAGTGGGAATTACAGAATGGTTTGAATGGGAATCAGGGAATGGTCTGGGTGAGAATTAGGGAAAGATTTTTGTGGCAATCACGGAATGGTTTGGATGGGAATCACAGAATGGTGGGGGTGGGAATCATGGAATGGTTTGGGTGGGAATCAGGGAATGGTTTTGGTAGGAATCGCAGAATGGTTTTGGTGGGAATTATGAAATGGTTTGAGTGGGAATCATGGAATAATTTGGGTGGGAATCATGGAATAGTTTGGGTGGGAATTGCGGAATGGTTTGGGTGAGAAGGGACCTCAAGGCCCATCCATGCCACCCCCATCCATGGGCTGGGACACTTCCCGCTATCCCGGATTTTCCACATTTCCACCTGTGCGTCTCCTCCGGGTGGGGACAGGCTGATCCCTGTGGGAAATGTGTTTTCCATGGATTTTCCTCACCACATTCCCCTGTCTTTTCTGGCTCTCCAAGTGGAGTGGAGGGGGTGGAAGTTGCTCCAAACTTTGCTCCAGGCTTCGGGAACAGGATTTTCCCCAGCTGGAATCAAGGAGGAACAAGGCAGGCATGGGTGGGACCCTGGGAAGGAATTCCCAGCTGGGAAGGTGGGAAGGGGCTGGAATTCCCAGAGAATCCCTGGGAGTTTCCAAGGAAATGTTGGAGCTCCCTGGGACCGTGGAAGTGTCAGGATTGGAATGGGATGGGATTTGAACTTCCTTTCCGCTCAAACCAGGCTGGAATTCCATGAAATCCCATGGATGGGGATGAATCCACGATAGGGATGGATTTGGGGATGGATACATCCAGCTTGGACATCCAGGAATGTGCTGATGGAGGGAGGAAACATCCCAGAGAATGCTCAGCTCCAGGAGAACCTTCCGGAATCCTTCCCAAACATTCCAGGATGGCCCTTCCCAGCCTGGCGCTGTCCCTTAGGCACAAAAATCCTGGGATTTTGAAGCACCTCCCGGTGTTGTTCATTCCCCATCTCCTTCCACCCTCATGGAAAACCATTCCCAGGATCCAGGGGATTCCATGGATCTCCATGGAGAGCAGGGTGGGACATTCCGAGATAACGCAGAAAATCTGGGATCGGGAGGATCCCAAGGGATTGGGATGATCCCCCCCATTCCGGGTTGGGGACAAGGACACCCGGGAGGTCCTTGTGGTGTTCCCATTGATCCGGAGAAGCCGGAGAGCCTCATCCCCGACCACAGCCCGGCCCCGAGGGCTCGGAAGCGGAAAACGTCAATATTGGAATGTTCCCAACGGCAGCGCTGCCCTTCCCAAGGTCACGGACAGCGCCCGGGGACAACGGAGCGTCCCCAAGGGCCACCGTCCCTCCCTTTTCCCAAAAAAACACCCCTTGAACTCCTGGAGATCCGGGATCTGCCCCCTCCATCCCGATGGGATGGGGAAGGGGGGTGTGGTGGGATGGGAATTCCCAAATTCCCTCTGTGGAGCACCAGGGAAGAGTGGTCACATCCAGCCTTGGGATTCAGGCTGGGAAAATCCCGCTGGGAGAAGTTTTGGATGTGGGGATTGGCTTCAGGAACAGCAGAGAAGGCAGGGAAAAGCGGAGAGGGAGATCCATGGAAAAAATCCTCTCCCAGAGGCCTCGTCCAGGGGAATTGGCCATTAGAGGAGAAGCACAGATGGAAATGTGGGAAAATCCAGTTGGGATAGTGGGAAATGTCCCTGTCCATGGACTGGAGGGGCTTTGAGGTCCCTTCCCACTCAAAATTCCAAGATTCCCTCAGGAAAAGGCCTTGATAAATGAGCTTGATCCAGGAAAAGGAAGGAGAGAGCCTGGAATTTTCCTCTGGAACCTCTCCAGGCTCATTCCCAGTAGGAATTCCCTGCTTTTTCCATCTGCACTTCGGAGGGATCCCAAAGATTTTTCCTGGAAGAGCCTGGGTGGGGAATCTCCCCTCAGCTGCTCCATCCCGGTACCATTCCCTGGATTCCTTTGATATCCGGGATATTCCCACTGTCCCAAGGCTGGGATCGGTGTCCCATTCCCAGCCCTCCTCTGGCTGCTCCCAGCGGATTTGTAACCATGGGAAAGCCCTGGGAAGGGCAGGGAAAACAGGGAACAGCTCCAGATCCCATTTTTCCCAGCTGTGGATCTGGGCTGGCACTGTTGGGTTTGCCTGGGAATGTGGCGGATCCGGGAATGTGGTGGATCCCGGAATGTTCCATTCCCTCCTTCCCTGTCAGGGTTGATTTGTGCTGGAAATAAGATTTTCCCTGATTTTCCCCAATTTCCTCCCTCCCTGTCACATCCTGTGGCTTTTCCAGCCTCGCTCCCGGGGTTGTTGTGTCCTGGTTCCAGCAGCTCCCGGGCTCAGCCTCGGATTCCCGGAATTCCGAGACGCTCCCGGATCCCGGCTCACCAGGGCCTTTGCTTTCCTGGCTTCCCGTGATTTTCCAGGAAAATCCAACCTGCAGGAGCAGCTGGGAGGATTTGGAATTTTTTGTGGAGGGAAGAGGCCGGGCCGGGCTGATCCTGCTGATTCCAAAGGAAAAAATTGAGAAAAGGGAAGAGATTCTCCCTGTGTCCCGGTGGTGAGTAAAATTCCAGGCTCCAAAGGCAGGAAAGGAAGGGAAAGTTCAGGAAAATCTTTCCAGAAGGAGAAACAAGGTCAGGGAAGGGAGAGGTTATCCAGGATTCCTGGAGGATGCAAATCCCAGATTCCCCTTGGAAGCAGAATTCCATGCCCAGTGGGATGTGCTGGAACCAAGCCAAATCCCTGAGGATTCCCAGGGAATCTGTGGCTGCCAAATCCCTGGAAGTTTTCCAGGCCAAGTTTCCAGGAACTTGAAGCAACCTGGGATCGTGGGAGGTGTCCCTGCCTTTGGAATGGGATGGGATTGAAGCCTTCTTCCCCCCTCAAACCATTCTATGATTCCAGGACTGGAAATTTTCTTGGAGCAGAAGGAATTGTGAAAAACCACCTTGAAATTGTGGTTTTCCAGGCTCCAGGCAATTCCCAAATTTTGGTGTGTGGATCCATCTGAGGAGCTTTGGGATTCCAAAAAATCCTGGAGGGGCAGAGGGGTGGCAAAGGGTTCGTGGCAGATCCATGGCATTCCAGGTTTGTCATGGAATTTGGGAATATCCCAAAGTTATCCTGACACCAATTCCCGGACATCTGGATTCCAGACCAGAATCATCCCCAAAATTTGGGATATTTGATGATTCCCTGATTATCCAATTCCTACCTTTGATTTGGAAGTGACCCCTGGAGTGATCCCAGCTGGAATTGAGGATATTGGGAATCCACAACCACTTCCAGGTGCTGGAAACCAACAGGAAAAAGAGCAAAAAAACTCATGGAAAAAGAGGAAAAATTCCCAGATGGGTCCTCCTGGGTAATTCCAGCTCACCTTGGGTTTTCTCGGAGCCACACGGATCCGGAGCCAATCCCTCATCCCGTGTTTCCAGGGATGGTGGTTTGGTTTTAACTGGGAGCTTTCCTTCTGGAATACAAATCCACTTCTCTCAGTATCCTTGAACAATCCCTTTTTCTTTCATTTTTCCCCAATTTTTTTAGGGAAAAAAAATCCCAATTCTGCCTCTGAATCCCCTTGCGATTCCCAGGCTCATCCCTGAGCAGGACAAGGAATTCCTGCTCCCAATTCCAGAATTCCCTGGCTGTGACTCACCTGGGCCACGTCCCTCTGCCCTGATGGGAATCCAAATTCCAGGAGTGCCCCTGGATCCTGTGCATGGGTTTTTTTATGGAATTCTCCCGCTTGTTCCCTCTCATCCCCTTTTCCAGGCTTTTTCCCAGGGATTCTGTGCAATCCTTGGCTGCAGCGGGAGGAGCAGTGCCAAGGCCTGGCCCCTTGCCCAGTTTTGGGGAAAAAAAATATGGATTGGGGCTTTGCCCTTTGTTCCCGGGAATTCCAGAGCCGGAGCTGCTGACACAGGGCCCGGAGCACAGAACCATTCCCGAAAATGGATCTTGTGGAGCTGGGGCGGGAAAAGGGATGGGATTCAGCCCATGGAGGATCCACTGGGAATGGGAAGGGGTGGGATCCAGCTCTGCCTGGGTCAGAGATCCTGGGACACGGATTCCAAAGGCGGAGGGAAGCAGTGGGAGGCCGGGCTGGGATGGAGAGGGATAAGCTGGGCTGGGAAGGGAGGAACAGGGAATCTCCAGAGCAGGGAGCCATCGGATTGTGGAATGGTTTGGGTGGGAAGAGACCTCAAACCCCATCGCAGTTCAATCCTGAAACTGTCCCTGATTCCAGGGTTCTCCAACATTTCCTTGGACACTGCCAGGGATCCAGGGATTCTCTGGGAATTCCAGCGCAGCCCCTCCCCACCATGCCAGACAGGAATTCCTTCCCAAAATCCCAAAATCCCAATTTCAGAGCTTCCCAGAGGAATTCCTTAGGCCCTCTGGTAGTGGGAGCCATTCCCTGTCCTGCCATTCCAGACCCTTTTCCCAAATCCCTCTCCAGCTCTCCTGGAACACTGGAAGTGTCCAAGGCCAGGCTGGAGCGATCTGGGAATGTGGGAGTTGTCCCTGCCCATGGAATGGGGTGGGATTTAAGGTCCCTTCCCACCCAAACCATTCCAGGACCCCCCCCACAAATCCATATTTTCCTCCCTCTCCAGAACCTCTAACAGAGCAGCACTCCCTGAAATGTTCAGGATTTAAGGAAACCTTGGGATGCTTTGGGATCTGCCCCCATTCCCAGTGCCAGGGAGCATTTCCAGGCCGTGCCAGGCTGACGTAAATCCCGACAAACTGGAAAATCTCCCGGGATTTGGGACTGGCCGAGGTGGAGCGGAGCCGGGAGCGGCTGCCAAAGTCCATCCCCGAGCCAAGGCAGCGGCTCCAGCACCGGGAATGATCCCAGAGCCTTGGGAATGCTCTGTGGGAATGCCGTGGGATCCACAGGGATGGATCCAGCCAAACTCAGGACCCCAGGGAAGGTCTGGGTGGATATTCCAAAATATTTCTCTCTGGAAGAGGGGATTTATGTTGGAGTGGTGCAGTCAGAATCCATGGAATTGCTTTAAAAATGAGTGGTTGTGGCCCTTTTTCCGTGGGGATTTGGTCAAAGTTTGGATTTGATGAGCCTGGAGGTCTTTTCCAAGCTTTTCCAGCCTGGAAATGGGAGGGAATTCCCAGAGGAATTCCGGCTCAGGTTGGTTTGTGCGGAGAAGGAGGGTGAGGGAATTTGGGATCCCAACAGAATTCCAGAGTGGGATTTGCTGGATGGATTTTCTCCTGTGCCACCCTGAGATCCCAACCACTCCTTCCATAGATGATCCCAGTGGGATCAGCCCAGAGAGATCATCCTGGATGTGGGAATGGTGCTGGAATGGGATAAAGGAGGGTGGGAATACGGGAATGTGGCAGGGAAATGGGATGAGCCAGATGCTCCTTCCAGCCCAGCCCATCCCTCTGGAAATGCAGACATTCCCACAGGATCTCTGAATTCCCAGGAGCAACCCAACCCCCATAGAGGAAATGGGGGGAAAAAAAGAATTTTCCTCTTCAAAAGGATTTGCCTCTTCCACTGATTCAGCCGGAATTCCGTCCTTGTGGAGATAAGGATTTGGATCCCATTTCCAGAGCAGTTCCCTTGGTTTCCGGAGCCACCTGAATTCCTTCCCAAGATCCCAAAATTCCCATTGGAAGCCATTCCCTGGCTCCTGCCTCTCCAGCCCTTGCCCAAATCCCAGCTCTCCTGGAGCCCCTTTGGGATGGGGAAGTGGCTCAAAGGATTCCCTGGATCCTCCCCTGATCCCAAAGGGGCTCCAGGAGAGCTGGGATTTGGGAAAGGGATAGGGGCAGGAGGCAGGAAATGGCTTCCAGTGGGAAAGGGGAGCTTGGGATGGTGGGATCTTGGGAAGGGATTCCTGGCTGGGCTGGGATTCCCAGAGGATCCCTGGCAGTGTCCAAGGGTGGATTTGGATCACCCTGGGATGGTGGGAAGTGTCTCTGAGATCAGGGACTTGAGGTCCCTTCTCACTCAAACCATTCTGAGATTCTGGGATCAAGGACACTCAGGATCCATCCTGAGGGATTTTTATGGGATTCAGGGATGGAAAAGGGAAAGGAGAACCTTCCTGGAGTCCCGAATTCCCAGTGAAGCCCCTGGATCCCAAAATTCCATCCCAGAGAGGAGTTGGAATGGGTTTGGATCCAATGCCAGGCTGTGAGAGCTGGGAATGTGCAGCTGGATCAGGGAAGGATCCAGGGAATCCTTGGAGCTGCTTCCCCATCCCAAAGGGGCTCCAGGAGAGCTGGGATTTGGGCAAGGGCTGGAGGGGCAGGAGGCAGGGAATGGCTTCCAGTGGGAAAGGGGAGCTTGGGATGGTGGGATCTTGGGAAGGGATTCCTGGCTGGGTTGGAATTCCCAGAGAATCCCTGGCAGTGTCCAAGGAAAGGTTGGATCACCCTGAGATTGCTTTCAGGATTGGGCTGGGATGGGATTTGAGTTCCCTTCCCACCCAAACCTCTCCTTTGATCCTGAAATCCTCGCTGCTCCAGTTCCGGGAATTCTGCACCCACGGAGCCGAGGGAAAACATTCCTCCCCCATCGCGGTTATCTCCTGGAGGCAGAGCTCTCCCTCCGGGGGCTGTGTCCTGAAAAACCGGGAAACACAACGGATTTTCCTTGTTTTGACTGCACAGCTCTGTATTTACATTGCTCCGGCTGCCTCCACATTCCCAGCTCCTGCTTTTTTGGGACAGGGAGAGGATGGGCTGGGATTCATTCCCAGCTCCTAAAAAAGCAGTGGGAGAAGGGAATTTCTGATGAACCTGAGCTCCTGATGGAAGTGGAGATCTCCAGGAGGGAAAAACCCCTGGGAAAGGGAGGATTTTGGAGCTGCTCCTCTGAATCCAAAATTCCTGTGAGATCACAAATGGATGTTGCAATGCAGATTTTTCCCAGGAATAATGATATAAAAATAATTTTCCTAGCTAATTGTTTTTTAAAGTGGATTATTCCATCCCTGAATTCCTTATCCGTGGGGTCTCCTTATCCCTGGGAGCCTTGGGAAGGCCCTGTTCCCATAAAAACCCCGGAGCAGGGATCCATGGGATGGGTTTGCTCCTTCCTGGGTTCCATGCAGGCTGGCTTTGCTCCCTCTTCCCTGGAAAACAGTTCGGAAAGGGCTGGGATCCCAAATCCTTCAGCACAGGAACTCCCCCAGAGCGGGCAGAGATGGGCTGGCAGCAGCTGGGAAGAAATTCCCAGCAGGAATCCCAAAAAAGCTCTTTTTGGGACAGTGTTTACTGTGTGGACGTGGAAGATCCAGGATCTGGGATTTGGGATATGGGGTCTGCGATCCAGGATTTGGGATCATTCCCACCCCTTTTCCCTCAGGGATTCCTCCCTTGCACTTCCAGGATGTTCCCCAGCTTCCTGGAAATCCTGAGGCCTGCATTCCCTGCATTCCATGGGATTGAGATCAGAATCCCCCGGGGCCAAATTCCCTCTGTGATCCATGGGATCCAGCCCTGAGGGAAATCTGGAATGGAGCCCCTTTCCCAAGATTCCCAGCAGGATGTGGATGTTTGATTTGCATCCGTGGATTCCAGATGTAGGAATTGTCCCAAACAGGGGTTGGGATGTTCTGCTCCGCTCCCAGTCTGGATCCATCCCTGTTCTCCAGGAAAATCCTGGAGCCGGAGGATTTTGGATCCCACCCAGGGAATCCCTTTTCCTGTTGATTCCAGGGATCACCCCTCAGATCCAGGATCAGATTCCAGCTGGAGAATCCGAGTTTCCTCTCAGCTGATTTTTGGGAGCGCAGCACACCTGGGATTTTGGGAATGTCCCAAAACTTTGCTTTTATCCACATTATTCCAACAGCTCTGCAATCCAGGCCCCAAATGACCCAGAGTGAGAATTCCTGGGATTTGCTGCCTCCAGCCTGGAGCTCCCCCAAACCCCTGAGTGCTCCCAGAAACAAAAATGAGGGAAAGCCAAACAAAAACTTCCAGGAATGATAAAAAACCCTGATCCCAAAAAACCCTGCTCCCGTCTCCGGGGTCAGGATGGGAGCTCGGTGTTCCTGATGTGGGAATAACTTCCAGCGCTCCAAGGTATTTATAGCATCCAGCTCATGAGTTTTTAATTAAAATTCCATTTCCTTGTGCTCCAGATGGCACGGATGGCCAGCTCCGTGTTTTCCTTGGGTTTTGTCGGGATCGGGCAGCTCCAGCCCGGATGGGGTGGTTTGGGAGGGGTTTTTATGGGATAGGGGCGTTCTGAGGGCCGGGATTGGGATTCCCGGAGGGATTTGGGGGATGGAGGGGCGGCTGCCGCTGGCCCAGAAGTGTCAGATCCGCAGGGATCGCATCCCGAGGGAAGGGAGGGCGGGAAGGGCTCCACGTCAGGAAAAATCACATCAGGAAAAGCAAAGCTTTCAGCGGAGCTAAATCGGGACGGCTGCGGAGAGCGGGAACAGCGGGAACAGTGGGGACACCGGGAACAGAGGGAAAAGCAGGGACAGCGGGAACAGCGGGGACAGCGGGGACAGGATGGATCCCGGCTGCCTCCCTGGAACTGGGACATTCCAGTATCCCACTGGGATGGATCCCAGTTACCTTCCTGGAATTAGAACATTCCACTGGGATGGATCCCAACTGTCCTCCTGGGACTGGAACACTCCAAACATCCCACCAGGATGGATCCCTGGGATTGGGACATTTCCAAATATTCCACTGGGATGGATCCTGGCTGCATCCCTGGAATTGGGACATTCCAGTATCCTACTGGGATGCATCCCAGTTACCTCCCTGGAACTGGGATATTCCACTGGGATGGATCCCAGCTGCCCTCCTGGGATGGGGACCTTCCAAAAATCCCCCTGGGATGGATCCCAGCTCCCTCCCTGGAATTGGGACATTCCAAATATCCCCCTGGGATGGATCCCAATGGGGACATTCCAAATATCCCACTGGGATGAGCAGCAGGGATTTACAGGATCAGTTTTCTGGCTGGAATCTGGGGGATGTTCCCTTTCCCATCCTATTCCCACTGCACCCAGAGATTCCAGAAGCTCCCCAAAACCTGGGAAGTGATGCCACCAAATAAGGACTTTTCACAGCCGAGGAAAATTCCCAATTCATGGAGCTGATGCTGCTGGGATGGAGCAAAAGTCAATTCCTGGCTCAGGGAATTCCCAACTTGCTGCTGGTCTGGGATCCAACATCCCGAGGAGGAGCTGCTGGGGAGAGGCCAGAGGGGAGCACGGAGCTGCTGCAGGGCTGGGAGAGCTGGGAATGTGCAGCTGGATCAGGGAAGGATCCAGGGAATCCTTGGAGCCACTTCCCCATCCCAAAGGGGCTCCAAGAGAGCTGGGATTTGGGCAAGGGCTGGACAGGCAGGAATCAGGGAATGGCTTCCAGTGGGAAAGGGGAGCTTGGGATGGTGGGATCTTGGGAAGGGATTCCTGGCTGGGCTGGAATTCCCAGAGAATCCCTGGAAATGTCCAAGGAAAGGTTGGAGCAACCCAACTCATCCCATCCCACCCCATTATCCCATTATCCCATCTCATCCCAGCTCTGTTTTCCAGAGGGAGGAGTCTCAGGAATTCCCTGGATATCCAGAAATGCAGGAGGGTCCTGGGCCATGTCCTGTTCCATCAGTGCCCATTCCCATCCAGGGATCCCAAACTCCCACCTTGTGAGAAGGAATCCTCTGGAGCAACTTCTTTGGGATATCCAGAGCCACCTGCACAAGGTCCTTTCCTTCAGTTGACCCCAAATCCCACCCAAATCCCTGGATTGCAATTCCAGAACTCCCACCCCAACCTCCCCAGCCCAATTCCCAGGATGGGCCGGGAGCTCATCCCATAATTCCAGAGATGGGATAACAGGGAATTCCCAACACTCCCCATTCCCACATTTCCACTTCCAAAACCCCTCCAAGGGCAGTGACAGGAAGAAAATTCCCGCAGGATTTTCCTGAGGTGGATCAGGAAGGGCTGATCCAGGACACGGAGCCCTGGAAGCTGCAGGAGCCTCGTCAGGCAGCCCCAATCCCACGGGAATCGCCGGTGCCGGGGCTCAGATCCATTAAGATCCCACAAAACCCAAATCGAAGCTTTTTGGGAATGACTCGGCAGCGGCGGCGGAAGAGCGGGAGCGCATTTGGCTTTTTAGGAGCAATTTCGGGTGGATTTTTGGGGGTTTTTTTTGCTCTTAATTCCTTTTATTTTTGGCAGCAAAGAGGGAGAAAATGGCCCGGCTGGAGCCCGGATCCATTTGTGGTTTCCAGAGGCAGCAGCGACCGGAGTTCGGGAATCTCCGGGGGCCAGGGAATGACTCAGGTCGGGAAAGGGGAGAGGGGACAAGGAGAGAGGGAAACCGGGGAAACTGGGATGGGAGAGAGGGAAATTGGGATCAGAGAGAGGGGAACTGGGATGGGAGATGGAAACTGGGATGGGGAGAGGGAAACTGGGATGGGGAGAGATGGAAACGTGGATGGGAGAGGGGGAAACTGGGATGGGAGATGGAAACTGGGATGGAAAAGAGGGAAAATGGCATGGGGGAAATGGAAACCGGGTTGGAGAGAGGGAAACTGGGATGGGAGACAGGAAAACTGGGATGGGGAGAGAGGGAAACTGGGATGGGGAGATAGGAAATGGGATGGAGAGATGGGAATTGGGTCAGGGATGGTCGGGATGTGATTCCCAGGATGCTGTTGGGACATTTTGGATATATTTCCCAGATTCTGTGGATCAGGGATATTTGGATGTGATTCCCGGATTCTGAGGATCAGGGACATTTGGGACATGTTTCCTGGGATTCTGAGGATCAGGGACATTTGGGATATGTTTCCTGGGATTCTGTTGGGAGATTTAGGATGTGTTTCCTGGATTCTGTGGATCAGGGACATTTGGGATGTTTCCCAGACCCCATGGCTGCCAGGCCATTCCCGATTTCCCGCTCCATGCCGGGCCCTGCCGGATCAGCCGGATCCAGCCCAAGCTGTCACAGCAGCTGCCGCACCCCAGGAGCAGGAAAAGGCAGAGCAGCTTCTGCAGCCAGGACGGATCCCGTGGATCTTTGTTCCCAAAAATGCGGTTCCATGCCAGGCTGAATCCCAGGGGATCCCAACAATCCCAGATCCTACCGTTCCGGATCCCACAGCACACAAATAACCCTGCACCCCATAACCCAAAGCACCCCATAACCCACAGAACCCAAATAACACTGAACCGCATAACCCTACAACCCATAACCCACAGCACCCCATTAGACCCCACACCCTATAATCCACAGCACCCCATTAATGCTACACCCCATAACCCTGCACCCCATAACCCATACCCCATTCACCCCATACGTCATAACCCACAGCACCCCATTAACCCCACACCCCATTAATCCCACACCTCACACCATATCCCACAATCCCTGCACACCATAACCCTGTACCGCATTAAACCCATACCCCATTAAACTCATACCCCAAAACCCACAGAACCCTATAAACACATACCCCATTAACCCTACACCCCATTAACCCCACAGCACCCCATAACCCAGCACCCTGTAACCCTGCACACCGTTAACCCCACACCCCATTAACCCCACACTCCATTGACCCAGCACCCCATTATCCCCATACCCCATAACCCACAGAACCCTATTAACCCCATACCCCTTAACCCAGCACCTCATTAACCCCACACCCCATACTCCACAGCACCCCATTAACCCTGCACCCCATTGACCCCATGCCCCATTAAACCCATACCCCATTACCCATAGCACCCCATAATCCATCACCCCATAACCCTGCACTCCATAACCCACAGAACCCCATTACCCCACACCCCATTAGCCCCGCACTCCATTAACCCCACACCCCATTAGGCCCACATCCCATTAACCCCGCACACCATTACCCTACACCCCATAACCCTGCACCCCATTAACTCTGAACCCCATAACCATGCAACCCATAACCCACAGGAACCCCATTAACCCCACAGCCTATAACCCACAGCACTCCATTAACCCCATATCCCATTAATCCCACATCCCATATCCCATATCCCATATCCCATATCCCATATCCCTGGCTGTAATTCCCTGGGACTCTGGAATTCCCACAGGATCAGGGCTGGGTTGAGGTGCCAGCACAGGTGTGAGGGACAATTGTCCCCTGGTTTCGGGTGACAGCAGCTGACAGAAGCTGTCCCAGGATGGAAAACTTGGAAAACATTGCCTGCTCCAGAGGGTGCCACCATCCAACCCCAATCCTGGGATGATCCTGAAATCCGCGGGCAGCAGGAAAAGCGGGAATTCCACCCTGGTGAGAGCCCACATGGAACTGGGATCCCGAAATCAGCGGGACACGGAGCTGGGAGAGCTGGGAATGTGCAGCTGGATCAGGGAAGGATCCAGGGAATCCTTGGAGCTGCTTCCCCATCCCAAAGGGGCTCCAGGAGAGCTGGGATTTGGGCAAGGGCTGGAGGGGCAGGAGGCAGGGAATGGCTTCCAGTGGGAAAGGGGAGCTTGGGATGGTGGGATCTTGGGAAGGGATTCCTGGCTGGGCTGGAATTCCCAGAGAATCCCTGGAAATGTCCAAGGAAAGGTTGGATGGAGTGGGATGGGATGGGATGGGATGGGATGGGATAATGGGATGGGATAATGGGATGGAATAATGGGATGGGATAATGGGATGGGATAATTGGATGGGATGGGGTGCAGGTGGAAACACAGCCCTGGAGCAGGGTTGAGATTTAGGATTTGGGCTTTGGGGTTTGGGACCTGTTCCCAAGGCTGTGATTTGGGTTTTGGGAGCTGTTCCCAGGTTTTGGGTTTGGGGTTTGGGAGCTGTTCCCAAGTTTAGGAACTGGGATCTAACCTTCAGGAGATGTTCCCAGGGCTGTGATTTGGAATTTGGTGTTTTGGGAGCTGTTCCCAGGGTTGGGGTTTGGGATCTGTGGTTTGGGAGCTATTTCCAAGTCTGGGATTTGGGGTTTGGGAACTGTTCCCAGATTTGAGAATTGGGCTTTGGGGTTTGGGAGCTGTTCCCAGATTTGAGAATTGGGCTTTGGGGTTTGGGAGCTGTTCCCAGGGCTGGGATTTGGGGTTTGGGAGTGCTCCCAGGGCTGGGATTTTGGCTTTGCAATGTGGGGTTTTGGGAGCTGTTCCCAGATTTGGGGTTTTGGGAGCTGTTCCCAGGGTTTGGGTTTGGGATTTGGGTTTGGGAAGTGTTCCCATGGTTGAGATTTGGGGTTTGGGGTTTGGGAGCTGTTCCCAGGTTTGGGAATCGGGATCTGCATTTTGGGAGCTGTTCCAGAGTTGTGATCTGGTCTTTGGGGTTTGGGAGCTGTTCCCAGATTTGGGATTTGGGGTTTTGAGAGCTGTTCCCAGAGCTGTGATCTGGGCTTTGGGGTTTTGGGAGCTCTTCACAGGTTTGGGATGGGATCCAAGCTTTGGGATCTTTTCCTAGAGTTGAGAATTGGGATCTGGGCTTTGGGAGCTGTTGCCAGAGTTGGGAATTGGGATTTGGGTTTTGGGATCCATTCCCAGAGTTGGGAATTGGGATCTGGGCTTTGGGACCTGTTCCCGGTACCGGCCGCGCTCCGGGGCTCGGGCTCTGTCCCCAGCGGTGTCACCCGGCCCCGTGCGACACTCGGGGGGTCCCCGGGGGCGCCGGTGCTGAAGGACAGCTCCGCCCCCTCCCTCCCCCTCCCTCCTCCTCCTCCTCCTCCTCCTCCTCCTCCTCCTCCTCCCTCTCCCTCCTCCCGCTCCTCCGCCGGCCCCGCCGCCGCCGCGGCCGCCGCAGCCGCGCCTGGGCCGCCTCCCCCGGCCGCCCGCCCGCCCGCCGTGCCCGGGCGCTGCCGCCATGCCCCAGCCGGCCCCGCCGCGCCCCGCAGCCGCCGCCGGCGCACCATGAAGCGGCAGAACGTGCGGACGCTGGCGCTGATCGTCTGCACCTTCACCTACCTGCTGGTGGGCGCCGCCGTCTTCGACGCGCTCGAGTCCGAGGCGGAGACGGCGGAGAGGCGGCGGCTGGAGGCCAAGAGCGACGAGCTCAAGAGAAAGTACAACCTGAGCGCCGAGAGCTACGGCGAGCTCGAGCGGGTCGTGCTCAAGCTCAAGCCGCACAACGCCGGCGTCCAGTGGAAATTCGCCGGCTCCTTCTACTTCGCCATCACCGTCATCACCACCATAGGTACCGGCTGCCCCCGCCCCGCCCGGCTCCCCGCGGGCAGATCCCGGCTCGGGTTTTTTCCTGGTGGGATCGGGGGATCCACGCGGGAAGCGCCGGGAAAGCCCCGCCTGTGCCCGAGGGAGCGGGGGGAAATCGGGAGCTCGGCGCTTTCGCCGCCCGGGGACCCCCCCCGTAGCTGCCGCCGCCCGTCCCGCTGGGACCGGGGCGATCCCTCCTCTCGATTCCTCCGGCGCCGGGAAAAAACCCCGGTGCTCTGTGTCCCGTCCCTTGGGATCGATGCGATCCCTCTGCCCGGTCCCCCGTTTCCTACCCCGGTGTTTTGGGGGCGATCCCCCTCCCCAGGTCCCCCTGTTTCCCATCCCGGTGTTTTCGGGGCGATCCCCCTGCCCGGTTCCCCCTGTCTCCCATTCCGCTGGGAAGGGGGCGACTCCTCCGCTCGGTTCCTCCCGCACCAGGAAAAACCCCCCGGTGCTCTGTGTCCCATCCCTTGGGATCGGGGCGATCCCCCTGCCAGGACCCCCCTGTCTCTCATCCCGGTGTTTTCGGTGCGATCCCCCTGTCCGGACCCCCCTCTCTCCCATCCCGGTGTTTTCGGTGCGATCCCCCTGTCCGGACCCCCCTCTCTCCCATCCCGGTGGGACCGGGGCGATCCCTCTGCTCGGTTCCTCCGGCACCGGGAAAAAAATTCCCGGTGCTCTGTGTCTCATCCTTTGGGATCGCGGCGATCCCTCCCTGGCTCCTCCAGAAAGGGGAAAAACCTGCCCAGACGCCCCTGTCTCCCATCCCGGTGTTTTCGGGGCGATCGCTCTGCTCGGTTCCTCCAGCACCGGGAAAAACCCTCCAGGACCCGCTTGTCTCACGTCCCGGTGGGATCGCGGTGATCCCCCTGTCCGGTTCCCCCCTGTCTCCCACCCCTTGGGATCGGTGCGATCCCTCTGCTCGGTCCTCCCGTTTCCCATCCCCGTGGGATCGGGGCCATCCCTCTGACCTGATTTCCGTTTCTCATCCCGGTGTTTTCGGAGCGATCCCCCTGTTCGGACGCCCCCCTCTCCCACCCCTTGGAATTGGGACGATCCCCCTGGCCCGTTCCCCCGGTCTCTCCCATCCCGGTGGGATCCGGGCGATCCCTCTCCGGCACCGGGAAAAACCTGCCCGGTGCTCTGTTTCCCACCCCTTGGGATCGGGGTGATCCCCCTGCCCGGATCCCCCTGTTTCCCATCCCGGTGCTTTGGGGGTGATCCCTCTGCCCGGATTCCCGTCTCCAATCCCCTGGGATCCGGGCGATCCCTCCCCGGCTCCTCCAGCACCGGGAAAAACCTGCCTGGTCCTCCCTCTCTCACATCCCTTGGGATCGGGGTGATCCCTCTGCCCGGATCCCCCCCGTTTCCCATCCCGGTGTTTTTGGGACCATCCCCCTGCCCGGTTCCCCCACGTTTCCCATCTCTATGTTTTGGGAGCGATCCCCTGCCCTGATTCCCGTTTCCCATCCCGGTGTTTTGGGGCCATCCCCCTGCCCGAGTTCCCGTCTTTCCCATCCCTTGGGATCGGGGCGATCCCCCTGTTTCTCATCCCGGTGTTTTGGGGGCGATTCCCCTGCCCTGATTACCATTTCCCATCCCGGTGTTTTGGGGCCGATCCCCCTGCAGGACCCCCCTCTCTCCCTCCCATCCCGGTGGTTTTGGGGGCGATTCCCCTGCTCTGATTCCCGTTTCTCATCCCGGTGGTTTTGGGACCACCCCCCTGCCCGGTTCCCGTTTCCCATCCCGGTGTTTTAGGGCCATCCCCCTGCCCTAATTCCCGTCTCTCCTATCCTTTGGGATAGGAGTGATCCCCCCGTTTCCCATCCCGGTGTTTGAGGGGCGATTCCCCTGCCCTAATTCCCGTTTCCCATCCCGGTGATTTGGGGGAGATTCCCCTGCTCTGATTCCCGTTTCTCATCCCGGTGGTTTTGGGACCACCCCCCTGCCCGGATTCCCGTTTCCTATCCCGGTGTTTGAGGGGCGATTCCCCTGCCCTAATTCCCGTTTCCCATCCCAGTGTTTTTGGGGCGATTCCCCGCCCAAGACCCCTCAAATCCCCGACCCCGGGACTCCCCCCCGCCCCTGTCCCACCGGGAAACCCTAGCGCGACCCCCAGGACCGGGGAATGCTCCTGGCCGGGACCCTCCCGACCCGGGGATGTGTCCCCAAGGCACTGTCACCCCCCTGTCGTGGCTCTGCTGGCCCGGACACCCCTGTGGGACCCCCAGCCCGGGGGAGGGGACAGGGATGTGTCCCTATAGTGTCCCCAGCCCCATGGGGACAGGGATGTGTCCCTATAGTGTCCCCAGCCCCATGGGGACAGGGGTGTGTCCCTGTAGGGTCCCCAGCCCCCTGGGGACAGGGATGTGTCTCTGTAGGGTCCCCAGTCCTATGGGGACAGGGAAGTTCCCCTATAGTGTCCCCAGCCCCATGGGGACAGGGGTGTGTCCCTGTAGGGTGCCCAGCCCTGTGGGGACAGGGGTGTGTCCCTGTAGGGTCCCCAGCCCCATGGGGACAGGGATGTGTCTCTGTAGTGTCCCCAGATCCATGGGGACAGGGATGTTCCCCTATAGTGTCCCCAGCCCCATGGGGACAGGGGTGTGTCCCTGTAGGGTGCCCAGCCCTGTGGGGAGGGGACAGGAACATGTCCCCACCCTGCCAGGCTCTCCCAGGGGGTGTCACCTCTGTCCCCCACTCTCAAGGATGTCCCCAGCCCTGTCCCCATCCTGGGAAGTGTCACTGGGGGTGGCCCCTTTGGGACCTACCCCCCCTCGTTACCCTCATTGTCACCCCTCTGTCACCCACACTGTCACCCCATTGTCACCCCTCTGGTCTTTGGGTCCCCTCCAGGGGTGGCCGGGGTCACCCAGTGTCCCCTGGTCCCCAGCTGCCCCCCAAACTCTGCCCTAGGGAGGGCCTGAGGGGTGGGGACAGCGAAGGGACAGTGAGGGGACAGCAGGTGACACAGGGCCCTGGCCACCATTCAGAGAGAGGGGAGGGATGGGTTAATGGGATAACGGGATAATGGGATGGGGGACGCCAGCTTTGGGACAGATTTTGGGGTGTCCCTGGTTACCCACAGCTGTCACACAGAATTTGGGGTGTCCCTGGTTCCCCAGACCTGTCACACAGATTTTGGGGTGTACCTGGGTCCCCAGAGCTGCCACGCAGATTTTGGGGTGTCCCTGGGTCCCCAGAGCTGTCGCACAGATTTTGGGGTGTCCCTGGGTCCCCAGGGCTGCCATGCAGATTTTGGGGTGTCCCTGGTTCCCCACAGCTGTCACACAGAATTTGGGGTGTCCCTGGGTCCCCAGAGCTGCTGTCACATGGATTTTGGGGTTCCTGTGCATTCCCAGGATTGGGACAGGGATATGGGGGTGCCAGTTTATTCCCGGGGCTCAGATCCAGGTATTGGGGTGCTCGTGGGTTCCCAGATTTGGGCTGTGGATATTGGGAGGATTTCCGGGCCCTAAATCCCGGTGTGTGGAGGCAAAAGTGTTCCCGGTGCTGAAACACCAGGGTTGGGGTGCTCGTTATTCCCAGAGTTTTTATCCCGGTGTTTGTCATTCCCAGAGCAGTTGTTCCAGTGTTGGTTATTCCCAAGGCTTCTATCCCAGTTTTTTTATTCCCAGAGTTGTTATTCCCACTCTCAGGGTGTTCATTATTCCCAGGGCTGTTAGCCCGGTGTCAGGGTGTTCATTATTCCCGGGCTTTTATCCCGGTGTCAGGCTGTTATTCCAGGGCTTTTTCTCCCAGTGTTTGTCATTCCCACCCTCAGGGTGTTCATTATTCCAGGAGCTGCTATCCCGGTGTTTGTTATTCCTGAAGCTGTTGTTCAGGAGTTTGTCATTCTTATTCCCACTCTCAACACATCCCTTATTCCCGGGGCTTTTATCCTGGTGTCCAGCTGTAATTCCAGGGCTTTTATCCTGCTGTTTGTTATTTCCACCTTCAGGGTGTTCATTATTCCCAGGGCTGTTGTCCCGGTGTTCGTCATTCCCATTATCCCAGTCTCAGAGTGTTTGTTATTTCCGGAGCTTTTATCCCGATATTTGTTATTCCTGGAGCTGTTATCCCAGTGTTTGTTATTCCAGGGCTGTTATCCTGGCGCTTGTCATTCCCACCCTCAGGGTGTTCATTATTCCCAGAGCTGTTATCCTGGTGTTTTTCATTCCCAGAGTGTTCCTTATTCCTGGGACTTTTATCAGGCTGTTATTCCAGGGCTGTTATCTCGGTGTTTGTCATTCCCACCCTCAGGGTGTTCATTATTCCCAGGGCTGTTTTCCCAATGTTCATTATTCCCATTATTCTGGTGTTTGTCACTTCCAGCACTGTTATCTCGGTGTTTGCTATCCCCATTTCCCCCCCCCCCCAAGTTTATTATTCCCATTATCCCGGTGTCAGGGTGTTTGTCATTCCCGGGGTTTTTATCCCTGTGTTTTTACACTCCCACCCTCAGGGTGTTCGTTATTTCTGGGGCTGTTTTCCCAATGTTTGTCATTCCCATTATCCCTCAGGGTGTTTGTTACTCCCAGAGCTCTTATTCCCACTCTCATGGTGTTGCCTATTCCCGGGGCTTTTATCCCAGTGTCAGGCTGTTATTCCCGGGCTTTTATCCTGCTGTTTGTTATTTCCACCTTCAGGGTGTTCATTATTCCCAGGGCTGTTGTCCCGGTGTTCGTCATTCCCATTATCCCAGTCTCAGAGTGTTTGTTATTTCCGGAGCTTTTATCCCGATATTTATTATTCCTGGAGCTGTTATCCCAGTGTTTGTTATTCCTGGAGCTCTTATTCCCACTCTCAGGGTGTTGCTTATTCCCGGAGCTGTTATCCTGGTGTCCAGCTGTTATTCCATGGCTTTTATCCCGCTGTTTGTCATTCCCACCCTCAGGGCATTCATTATTCCCGGAGCTGCTATCCTGGTGTTTGTCATTCCCATTATCCCGGTCTCAGGGTGTTTGTTATTCCAGGGGCTTTTATCCCAATATTTATCATTCCCCGTGTCAGGGTGTTCATTATTCCTGGGGTTTTTACTCTGGTGTTTGTTATTCCCAGAGTTGTTATTCCCACTCTCAGGGTGTTCCTTATTCTTGGGACTTTTATCAGGCTGTTATTCCCAGGGCTGTTATCCCGGTGTTTCTTATTCCCACCCTCAGGGCATTGATTATTCCTGGGGCTGTTTTCCCCATGTTCATTATTCCCATTATCCCGGTGTCAGGGTGTTTGTCATTCCCGGAGTTGTTATCCCGGTGTTTGCTATTTCCAGGGCTTTTATCCCAGTTTTTTTTTTTATTCCCAGAGTTGTTATTCCCACTTTCTGGGTGTTCCTTATTCCTGAGGCTTTTATCCCGGTGTTTGTCATTCCCAGAGCTCTTATCCCGGTGGTGTTGGTTATTCCTACCCTCAGGGCGTTCATTATTCCTGGGGCTGTTTTCCCAATGTGCATTATTCCCATTATCCCGGTGTCAGGGTGTTTGTCATTCCCGGAGTTGTTATCCCGGTGTTTGCTATTTCCAGGGCTTTTATCCCAGTTTTTTTTTTTATTCCCAGAGTTGTTATTCCCACTTTCTGGGTGTTCCTTATTCCTGAGGCTTTTATCCCGGTGTTTGTCATTCCCAGAGCTCTTATCCCGGTGGTGTTGGTTATTCCTACCCTCAGGGCGTTCATTATTCCTGGGGCTGTTTTCCCAATGTGCATTATTCCCATTATCCCGGTGTCAGGGTGTTTGTTATTCCCAGAGCTCTTATCCTGGTGTCAGTGTTTCATTATTCCCGGGGCTTTTATCTCAGTGTTTTTTATTCCCAGACTGCTATCCCGGTGTTTGTTATTCCCGGAGCTGTTATCCTGGTATTTGTCAGTCCCATTATCCCAGTGTCAGGGTATTCATTATTCCCCAGGCTATTTTCCAAATGTTTATTATTCCCATTATTCCAGTGTCAGGGTGTTTGTTATTCCCAGGGTTTTTGTCCTGGTGTTTGTCATTCCTGGAGCTGTTATTCCTACTCACAGGGTGTTCATTGTTCCTGGAGTTTCAGGCTGTTATTCCCAGAGCTGTTATCCTGCTGTTTGTTATTCCCATTATCCAGGTGTCAGGGTGTTTGTCATTCCCAGCACTTTTATCCAGGTGTTTGTTATTCCCGGGATTTATCCCCAATATTTATTATTCCCATTATCCTGGTGTTTGTCATTCCCACCCTCACAGTGTTCATTATTCCCCAGGCTATTTTCCAAATGTTTATTATTCCCATTATCCCGGTGTCGGGGTGTTTGTTATTCCCGGGGTTTTTATCCCAGTGTTTGTTATTCCTGGAGTTGTTATTTGCACTCTCAGGGTGTTCATTATTCCCGGAGTTTCAGGCTGCTATTCCCAGATCTGTTATCCTGCTGTTTGTTGTTCCCATTATCCAGGTGTCGGGGTGTTTGTCATTCCCAGCACCGTTATCCCTGTGTTTGTTATTCCCGGGATTTATCCCCAATATTTATTATTCCCATTATCCCAATGTTTGTCATTCCCATCCTCAGGGTGTTCATTATTCCCGGGACTGTTTTCCCAATGTTCATTATTCCCGTTATCCTGGTGTCAGGGTGTTTGTTACTCCTGGAGTCGTTATTCCCACTCTCAGGGTGTTCATTATTCCTGGAGCTGTTATCCCACTGTCAGGCTGTTATTCCTGGAGCTCTTATCCTGCTGTTTGTTATTCCCGGTGTTTGTTATTCCCATTATCCCAGGGCTGTTTTCCCAATGTTCATTATTCCCGTTATTCCGGTGTCAGGGTGTTTGTTATTCCCAGCACTGGTATTCTGGTGTTTGTTATTCCCAGAGCTGTTATCCCGGTGTTTGTCATTCCCATTATTTATTCCCATTATCCTGGTGTTTGCCATTCCTATTTTCCTGGTGTCAGGGTGTTTATTATCCCTGTTATCCCGGTGCTTGCCATTCCCATTATCCCATTATCCTGGTATTCACTATTCCTGTTATCCTAGTGTTTAGTATTCCCATTATCCAGGTGTTTTCCAATCCCATTATCCCTTTATTCTGCTGTTTGTTGTTCCCATTATCCCATTATCCCAGTGTTTGACATTCCCATTATCCCATTATCCCAGTGTTTTTCAATCATGTTATAATATTTTTCCTGGTGTTTACCATTCCCATTATCCCGGTCTTTACCATTCCCATTTTCCCAGTGTTTGCCATTCCCATCATCCCATTATCCCAGTCTTTTTCAATCCCATTATCCCAGTGTTTGCCATTCCCGTTATCCCAGCTCCGACCTCTCCAGGCTGCCAGGAGCTACTGGAAAAGTTCTGGAATTGTGGCCAATCCTCCGGCATTGGACAGGATGGGAGGAATTGGGAATCTCCAAAGGGATCCAGCCCATCCCAAGGATCCTGGAATGCTGGAGAGGGACATGGACCTGCTGGGATCCATCCCGAGGATGGATCGGGATCCCACTCTGCCTCTCCCAGGATTCCCGATCCTGGAATTCCCAATCCCACTGCCAGGAACTGGGAATGCTGGAGCGGGACTGACCTCAACCCAAACATTGCATCCCAAAAATTCCTGCCCATCCCAGCACTCCCAACCTTAAATCCTGGAGTTGGGCTCCACTTTGGGATTGGGATGAGGATTCCCAATATCCCAAATTTGGGAATTGCAGAGGGAATGGCCTCAAATGGCTTTCCCTGAATCCAGCCCAGTTTTCCCAGAATTTCCAGGGATGTGGAGAAGGGTCTGGGACATCCGGATGTGCGGGAAGATCCCAAAATCCCACAATCCCACAAAATCCACAATTTGGATGGATGGATATGGCAGCAACGCTGGGATGGCTGGAATGAGAGGAGACCCCTCCAAATCCAGGGAAAAGGGGGAGAAATTCCCATTATTCCCATGGAACTGGATTTTCCAAGGCAGGAAAAAAAAAGGGATTTTTCCAGGAATTCACCCCCGGGACAGGGAAAAGCCGGACTTGGATCGGGAAATGGCTCCTGAGGTGGGGGAGATCCCGGTGGGGGAAAATCTGGGATTACAGATCCTGGTGGGACAGGGGGAGGAAAATCCGGGATTACAGATCCCACTGGGAAAAGTTTCAATCCATTTGGGGTTTTGGGTTTTTTCCCCTTTATCCATGAAAAAAGCCGAGAGAGGAGCAGCTCCTGCCACTGCTCCAAAGCTTTCCTGTGGCTCCCAAGAAATTCCAGGGCCTGGGATGTCCCCTCTGTCCCCATCCCACAATTCCAGAGGCTGGGATGTCCCTGGGGGGGTGGCAGTGTCACCGGCAGTGTCCCTTGTCATCTCTGCCGCTGTCCCGAGCCAGGGTGGGCTGCTCTGGCTCTGGACGGCTCCCAAAAATCCCGATCCCAAAAATCCTGATCCCAAAAATCCCGACCCCAAAAGTCAGAATCCCAAAAATCCAATCCTAAAAAACCCGATCCCAAAAACCCCAATCCCAAAAATCCCAATCACAAAAGTCACAATCCCAAAAATCCCGATCCCAAAAGTGCCGATCCCAAAAATCCCGATCCCAAAAGTCACAATCTCAAAAATGCCGATCCCAAAAACCCGATCCTAAAAAAACCAGATTCAAAAAACCCTAATCCCAAAAAACCCGATCCCAAAAGTCACAATCCCAAAAATCCCAATTCCAAAAAAACACATCCTAAAAAACCCAATCCCAAAAATCACAATCCCAAAAAACCCGATCCCAGAAGTCCCAGTCTCAAAAATCTTGATCCCAAAAATCCCGATCCCAAAAAACCCAATACTAAAAATCCTGATCCAAAAAGTCACAATCCCAAAAGTGCCGATCCCAAAAACCCCATCCCAAAAGTCATAATCCCAAAAATCCCGATCCCAAAAATCCCAATCCTAAAAGTCCTGATCCCAAAAAGCCCGATCCCAAAAATCCCAATCCCAAAAATCCCGATCCCAAAAGTTACAATCACAAAAATCACAATCCCAAAAGTGCCGATCCCAAAAACCCCTATCCCAAAACCCCGATCCCAAAAATCCCAATCCCAAAAACCCTGATCCCAAAAGTCCTGATCCCAGAAGTCCCAATCCCAAAATTTCCGATCCCAAAAAACCCAATCCCAAAAGTCACAATCCCTAAAACTTGATCCCAAAAACCCCGATCCCCAAAACCCCAATCTTAAAAACCCCGATCCCCAAAACCCCGATCTCAAAAACCCCAATCCCAAAAATCACAACCCTAAAAAACCAGATCCCCAAAAGCTCCATACTAAAAATCACAATCCCAAAAATCCCAATCCCAAAAATCCTGATCCCAAAAAATCCGATCCTGAAAAACTGATCCCAAAAATCATAATTCCCAAAACCCCGATCCCAGAATTCCCGTTCCCCGCCCCCCTCCCCCGCGGCCGCGCGCAGGGAGCAGGTGGCAAATGCCACCGCGGTGTCACCATCTGTCACCGCCGCCACCCGCCCGAGCCTCTGCCGCGGGAACAGCGCCCGGCGGGAGGCCGGGCCCTTTTGTCCCCGTTTGTCACCTGCTGTCCCCTCTGGTCTCCCCCTGTCCCTTTCTGTCCCCGTTTGTCACCCCCCTCGTCCTCCTTCTCTCCCCCCCCGTCACCCGCTGTCCCTCCTGTCCCTCCCTGTCACCCCCTGTCCCCTCTGTCCCTCCCCTTCCTTTCTGTCCCCTCTGTCCCCTCCTGTCACATCCCTCGCCCCCTTGTCCCTTCAGACCCCCCCTTCCCTTCTGTCCCCTCCTGTCACCCCCTGACCCCTTTGTCCCTCTGTCCCTCTTGTGTCCTTTTCCCTCCCTTGTCCCCCCTGTCCCCTCTCTCCTCCTGTCCCCTTGTCCCCCTGTCCTGCCCTGTCTCCTCAGTCTCTCCTGTCCCACTCTGTCCTACCCTGTCCCTCTGTCCCTCTGTCCCACCCTGTCCCTCTGTCCCTCTGTCCCTCTGTCCCTCTGTCTCCCCTGTCCCACCCTGTCCCTCTGTCCCCTCTGTTCCTCTGTTCCGTGTTCCCTGTGTCCCCTGTCTTCCCTCAGTTCCCTCTGTCCCACCCTGTCCCATGTCCCCTCTGTCCCTCTGTCCCTCCTGTCTGTCTGTCCTCTCTGTCCCCTCAGTCCCCTCTGTCCCACCCTGTCCCCTCAGTCTCCTCTGTCCCACCCTGTCCCCTCTGTCCCTCTGTACCCTCGGTCCCCTCTGTCCTTCTGTCCCCTCTGTCCCCTTTGTCCCTTTGTCCCTTCAGTCCCATCTGTCCCTCTTTCTCCTCTGTCCCCCTGTCCTGCCCTGTCCTGCCCTGTCCCCTCTGTCCCCTCATTCCCCCCTGTCCCCTCTGTCCCTCTGTCCGTCTGTCCCCATGTACCCCCGGGCCGGTGACACCGCCCCTGTCCCCCATCCTGGCCACCTCTGGTGTTGGGAAGGGTTTGGGGACAGCTCTGTCACCTCCTGTCACCTCTAGCAGCCCTGTCACCCCCGGATGGTGGGAAAGGCACCAAATTCCTGGGATCTGTGGGAGAAAATCTCTGGGAATTGTTGGGAATTGCTGGGATAGGGAGCTCCCTCCGTCAGGACATTCCTGCTCCCATTCCACAAAAACAAAACATTTCCATGGAAATCGCTCCTTGGGATCAACAGGGAAAGCGGAATTCCAGGGAATTCCCACCCCAATTCCAGGGCTGGAATTCCTCCCAACCCCCCGGGCTATTCCTGCTCTCATTCCACAGAAAAAACTTTTCCATGGAAATCGCTGGTGGCTCCTTGGGACGGGATTTGGGATCAACAGGGAAAGGGGAAAACTCTGCCACAACTCCAGGGCTGGAATTCCTCCCAGCCCCTCCTGGACATTCCTGCTCCCATTCCACAAAAAATCATTTCCATGGAAATTGCTGGTGGCTCCTTGGGATGGGGAATGGGATTTGGGATCAAGAGGGAAAGGGGAAAATTTGGCCACAATTCCAGGGCTGGAATTCCTCCCATCCTTCTGGCCATTCCTGCTCCCATTCCACAAAAACAAACATTTCCATGGAAATCCGTGCTGGCACCTCCAGAACCATCCACAGGCTTTGGAATTAAGAGGGAGAAAGGGGGAATATTCCTGAAATTCCCTCCTGGGTTTTCCTGGGAAAGTGATCCCAAGCCCATCCTGGGGGTTTTTGGAGCATCCCATCCACGAGAATTGTTGGAAAATTGGGATCGCTTCCCTTCCCTGTTGCACTCTGGAATTCCTGGATGTTCCTCCTGGATCCTCTGCATCCAGGGGTTTTCCAGAGGACCCAGGAAGGGGCTGGATGAGGATGTGGAGAATTCCCATTGGGACTGGAGCCACTTCCCGCTGGGATGGGGATTTAGGATTTAGGGTGACAATCCCAGCCTGGGTTGAATCCGGTGCCTTTTCCTGGGAATCTCTTCCCAAGGAGGCTCCGGCAAACCCGAGGTGGGGAGGCCACGGGGTTGTTCCCATGGGATTCAAGGCAGGGATCGGGATCGGGGTTGGGATTGGGATCAGGATCCAGGATCAGGATTGGGATTGGAATTGAGATTGGGATCAGGATTGGGATCCGGGATCAGGATTGGGATCCGGGATCAGGATTGGGATTGGGATCAAGATTGGGATTGGGATCCAGGATTGGGATTGAGATCAGGATCAGGATCATGGTCAGGATCGGGATTGGGATCATGGTCAGGATGGGATCGGGATTGGGATCAGGATGGGGATTGGGATTGAGATCAGGATCAGGATCGGGATCGGGATTGGGATTGGAATTGAGATCGGGTTCAGGATCATGGTCAGGATTGGGAGTGGGATCGGGATCAGGATCAGATCAGGATTGGGATAAAGATTGGGACTGCGATCCAGATCAGGACTGTGGTCAGGGTCAGATTTGGGATCAAGATCAGAGTTGGGGTCGGGATCAAGATTGGAATCAGGCTCAGGATTGGGATCAAGATCAGGATCAGGATCAGGATCGGGATCAGGATCAGGATCAGGATCAGGATCAGGATTGGGGCCCCTCTGGATCTTCCCTCTCCCATCCCCTTCTCTTGCCCAGGCCATAAATTCCCGTCTTTTTTCCATCCAGGGGTGACACTATTAATTAATTCCCACTAATTCCTACTCCTGGCCTTTCCCAGCTGATTCCTCCCCAAATCCCAGCAAATCCTGACTGGGAGTGAGGAATGAAACCCATGGGCCAGGGGATCAGGGCCAGGGAAAACCATCCCAGATTTCTGGAAGTTTGGGAGTTTTTCCCAGTTTTTCCCAAGCACCAGAGCTGGTGGCTCGGGCTTGAGGTGGATCCGAGAGCCTGGAATGGGATTTCTGGGATGGATGAAATCAGCAGCTCCCGGGGGAAAGGGACTGGATCCATTCCTCATTCCTGTCTGCATTCCCACCCCATATCCCTGTCCCTATTCCCATCCTGCATTCCCATCCCACATCCCCATCCCTCATCTGTATCCCTTATCCTAATTCCCATCCTACATCCCCATCCCCTATCCCCATTTCATAATCTCCATCCCACATTCCCACCCCACATCCTCATCCCATAATCTCCATCCTTCATCCCATACCCCCATCCCCATCCCATAAAATCCATCCCAATCCCCATTCCATATCCCCAATCCATATCCCCATGCTACATCCTCATCCCATAATCTCTGTCCCAGTGTCCAATCCATATCCCCATTACCACCCCATATCCCCATCCCTATCCCATATCCCCACCCCATATCCCTATCCTTTATCCCCATCCCCACCCCATATCCCAAATCCCCATCCCATATCCCCATCCCCATCCTATATCCCCATCCCCATCCCATATCCCCATCCTCATCCCTGTCCCCACCACATATCTCCATCCCCACCACATATCCCCATCCCATATCCCCATCCCCATCCCAAATCCCCATCCCATATCCCCATCCCCATCCCATATCCCCATCCCCATCCCATATCCCCATCCCCATCCTATATCCCCATCCCCATCCCATATCCCCATCCCCATCCCATATCCCCATCCTCATCTCATGTTCCCACATCCCCATCCTATATCTCCATCCTCATCCCATATCCCCATCCCATATCCCCATCCCCATCCCATATCCCTATCCTCATCCCTGCCCCCACCACATATCTCCATCCCCACCCCATATCCCCATCCCATATCCCCATCCCATATCCCCATCCCATATCCCCATCCCTTACCCCATCCTACATCCCCATCCCATAATCTCCATCCTCATCCCCATCCCATATCCCTCATCCTCATCCCATACCCCCACCCTATATCCCCATCCCATATCCCCATCCCCATCCCAAATCCCCACCCCACATCCTCATCCCCATTTACCTGGGAAGGACCTGGACACCCATCCCTGCCCATTCTGAGACACAAATCCACCCCAAAATTCATCCCAAAATCCACCCCAAAATCCACCCCAACATCCACCCCAAACTCCACCCCTAAATCCCCCCAAAATCCACCCCAAAACTCACCCCAAAATTCATCCCAAAATCCACCCCAAATTTACCCTAAAATTCATCCCAAAATCCACCCATAAATCCCCCCAAAATCCACCCCGAAATCCCTGAGGGATTTTTATCCGGACCCCCCTTCCTGCTGCGGGCCCCCCCTTTTCCAGGGAGAGGCACGGGGAGGGGGAGCGGGAAAGGGCCTGGCGGGGCCCCAGAATCCAAGGAAAAATTGCCAGTTTTGGCGCAAACAGGGAGCTTGGCCGGCGCCGGGATTTTCCATGACTCCATCCCGACCCCCCCGGCCGCGGGAGGCGCTGGGGGAGGGGGAATCAGGCACCCCCCACACCCCAAAAAATCCAGGGGGGGGATCCTGCTGTGGAGCTGGGTCCATTTGGGAATGGTGGGGGGATGTGGGAATGAAGGGGGAGATCAGGGTCTGGCCCCACATCCAACCCCCCCCCCCACCCAAATCTCGCTGGGAATGGGGGGTCCTGGGGGTCCCTGATCTTTGGGATCACATGGGGGGGATCCTGGAATGTTCCAGCACCCCCCTCCCATGGAATGGCATCCCACTATTCCAGGGGGGAAATATGGGAGAAGGGGGGAGATGGAGCAGAGGGGGTGGAAGGATGGCTGGGTGGGTGGGTGGGTGGGTGGATGGATGGATGGATGGATGGATGGATGGATGGATGGATGGATGGATGGATGGATCCAAGGAGAACTGGAACATGGCCAGTCGGGATTTTGGGAGTCCCAGGGGTCCCTCCAGCTCTTCATTCCCAGTTCAGCCCATCCCAGATCCCATCTCTCTGCTCTGGCTGCAGGAGTTGTCCCCATGTCCTGTGACCCCCAGCCCCACTCAGGGATTTTGGTGTCCCCATGTTCCCTCCTGTGCCCCCCAGCCCCATCCAGGGAGTTTGGTGGCCCTGCATGACCCAGGTGTCCCCCTGCCCATGTCCCCCTGCCCGTGTCCCCCTGCCCGTGTCCCTCGGCACCAGCTCTGTGTTTTCCAGGACATTTTTTCCTGGAATTCCACTGTTCCCAGCACCTGCTGCGTTCCCAGCCGCCATCTCCAGGCACATTTGCTCTTCCCGGGCACGCGGGGGTCTCTGGGGACAGCTGTGTCCCCTCCCCCCGCCTGGGGACAGCTGGGGTGGCCCCAGCACTGGGAACAGTGAGATTCTTACTGGGAACAGCGGAATCCTTACTGGGAACAGTGAGATTCTTACTGGGAACAGTGGGATCCTTACTGGGAACAGTGGGATCCTTACTGTGAACAATAGGACAATGATCCTTACTGGGAACAGTGGGATCCTTACTGGGAACAGTGGGATCCTCACTGGGAGCAATGGGACAATGATAAACTACTGGGAACTGCAGGATCCTTACTGGGAACAGCAGGATCCTTACTGGGAACAGCGGGATCCCTACTGGAAACAGAGGGATCATACTGGGAACAGTGGGATTCTTACTGGGAACAGTAGGATCTTTAATGGAGTCAGCGGGATCCCTACTGGAAACAGCGGGATCATACTGGGAATACCGGGATCCTTACTGGGAAAAGCAAGATCCTTGCTGGGAGCAGCGGGATTCTTATTGGGAACAGTGTGATCCTTACTGGGAGCAGAAGAATCCTTACTGGGAATAGCCAGATCCTTACTTGGAGCAGTGGGATCCTCACTGGGAGCAATGGGACAATGATCCCTACTGGGAGCAGATGCTGATCCTTACTGGGAGCAGTGGGATATGGGGAAGGGCTGGCACGAGGAGGCTCCTTCCATCCCCTGTCCCTGCTCCCTGAATCCCATCCCCTGCGTCCCTGAATTCCCTGTCCAGGTTCCCTAAACTCCCTGCCCCATTCCCTGCATCCCCAGCCCTATTCCCTGCATCCCTTGCCCCACTCCCTACATTCCCTGCCCCATTCCCTGAATCTCCCTGTCCCTGATCCCTGAATCCCGTCCCCTGCTTCCCTGAATTCCCTGTCCAGATTCCCTAAACCCCTTTCCCCATTCCCTGCATCCCCTGCCCTGCCCCATTCCCTAAACCTCCTGCCCATTCCCTGAATCTCCCTGAATCCCATCCCCTGCTTTCCTGATTTCCCTGTCCATAAACCCTAAACCCCCTGCCCCATTCCCTAAACCCCCTGCCCCATTCCCTAAACCCCCTGCCTCATTCCCTAAATCCCCCTGCCCCATTCCCTGCATCCCCTGCCCCATTCCCTAAACCCCCTGCCTCATTCCCTAAATCCCCCTGCCCCATTCCCTGCATCCCCTGCCCTATTCCCTGCATCCCCTGCCCCATTCCCTAAATCTCCCTGCCCCATCTCCTGCCCCATTCCCTGCTCCATTCCCTGCCCTTCATCCCCATCCCACCCTCCCATCCCCATTCCCGCAGATCCTTCCCCTCGCTCCCAGCCCTCCCAGCCGTGTGCCATCCTCCCCCTGCCCGTTCCCGTTCCCGCAGCTGTCCCGCTAATCCCGGCCATCCATCGCCCCGACAGCCGGGATCCGCTCCAGGCCCGGGGCCAGCCCTGCACCTGCTCCGGGGCCGGATCCAGCCCCGCTCCTCCGGCCCTAAAAAGGCCAGGATCGGCCGCGTTCCTGCGGGACGTGTCATCCTCCCTCCCTGGGGACACGATCCCTGCTCCCGGCCCTGCCCGGAGCGGGATCCCGGCTCGTCCCGGCCAGGCTCCAGGGACACCCCCGGGAGCCGGGAAGGGCCGGGGGGCAGGAGGTGGGAAAGGAGCCAGAATTCCAGGGGTTATTCCCTGCGGATTTCCCGGCTGGGACGTGCCCTCCTCTCCAACACAATTTCTAGCCACCCGCGGGTCCCGGAGGGATTTGGGGGTCACCCCCTGTGCCGCTTTTCAGGGATTTTGCCTCTCCTGCCATTCCCGACCTTCCCCCCACCCTCAGACGTGCCGGAGCTCAGGCAGCTCCTGCTAAAACCGGGAACGGGGGGGGATCGGGGGATTGACCGACGCTTGGAGAGCTCATAAACTCCCTTCCCTCGGGAAAGGGCGCTAAAAATAGCTCCGGGAGGCCGGGGAGGGATGGAGAGGCTGGAGGGGGCTGGAGAGGGCAGGAGCGGGCAGGAAGGGGCAGGAAAGGGCAGGAGGATGCTCAGGGAGGATTTTGGAAAGGGACCCGTGAGCACTGCGGGAGGCTCCATCCCAAAATCCATCCTGAACAGCCGGAATTGGGATTTGGGAATTGCTGGGGTGGGGATGGTGGGGATGTGGGACTGGGTGGAGAAGGAGGAGCAGGGAGAGAGGGACACAGGGGTGGGACATGAGGAGCTGGGAGAGAGGGACATAAGGAAGGGACAGAAAGAATTGGGAGAAAGGGACATGAGGAGCAGGGAGCGAGGAACACGAGGGGCTGGGAGAGAGGGACAGGAGGAACAGGGAGAGAGGGACTTGAGGGACTGGGAGAGAGGGACACAAGGAGCAGGGAGAAAGGGACATGAGGGGCTGGGAGAAAGGGACAGAGGAACAGGGAGAGAAGTATATGAGGAAGAGGGGGAGAGAGACATGAGGGGCTGGGAGAGAGGGACATGAGGGGCTGGGAGAGAGGGACATGAGGAGCTCGGAGAGAGGGACACACGGATGGGACACAAGGAGCTGGCAGAGAGGGACATGAGGAACAGAGAGAGAGGGACACGAGGAGCACGGAGAGAAGGACACAGGGATGGGACATGAGGAGCTGGGACAGAGACACAAGGAACAGGGAGAGAGGGACACAGGGAAGGGACACAAAAAGCAGGGAGAGAGGGACATAAGGAGTTGGGAGACGGACACGAGGAATATGATGAGAGGGACATGAGGAACAGGGAGAGAGGGACACGAGGAACAGGGAAGGGACACAGGGAAAGGTCACAAGGAACAGGGAAGTGACACGAGAAACAGGGAGAGAGGGACACAGGGAACATGATGGGATATGAGGAACAGGGAAGTGACACAGGGAACAGGGAAAGGACGCGGGGAAGGGACACAATGAACTGGGAAGGGTCACAAGGAGCAGAGAATGACATGAGGAACAGGGAAGGGACAGGAGGAGTGAGAAGAATGTGAGTAACAGGGAGAGAGGGACACAAGGAAGAGGGAAGGGACATGAGGAACAGGGACAGAGGGACACAAGGAACAGGGAGGGACACAAGGAACAGGGAGGGGGCACACAAGTCAGGGATGGATCAGGGGATGCTCTCAGGCAATGTTCAGGTGATGCTCCAGTGATGCTGCAGTGATGCTCAGGTGTTTCTCAGGTGATCCTCAGGTTATGCCGCCAGGTGATTCTCTCAGATGATGCTCTGGTGATGCTCTGGTGATGATCAGGGAATGCTCAGGTGATGCTCCAGTGATGCTGCCAGGTGATGCTTTCAGACAATGTTCAGGTGATGCTCTCAGGTGTTGCTCAGGTGATGCTCAGGTGATGGTTTCAGATGTTCCTCTGCAGCGATGTCCAGATGATGCTCCCAGGTGATTCTCCCCAGGTGTTTCTCAGGTGAGGATTGAGCGAGGCTGCAGTGATGCTCTCAGGTGGTGCTCAGGGGAGGTTCCAGTGATGCTCTCAGGTGATACTCAGGGGATGTTTTCTGGTGACAGTCAGGTGACATCTCAGGGGATGCTCTCTCTCAGGTGATGTTCCAGTGATGGTCAGGTGCTGCTCAGGTGATGTTTTCTGGTGGTGCTCTCAGGTGTTTCCCAGGTGATTCCCAGGTGTATCACAGGTGTTTCCCAGGTGCTGCTCTGTGATGCACCGGTGATGATTTTTGGTGATGCTCAGGTGTTGCTCTCCAGACATGATCTCAGGTGCCAATGGCAGGTGTTGCCCTGTCTCCCATGATTCCCTCCCATGGATTCCCTCTCCATGGATTCCCTCTATGGATTGCCTCTCCATGGATTCCCTCTCCATGGATTCCCTCACATCGATTCCCTCTCCATTGATTCCCTCTTCATGGATTCCCTCCCATGGATTCCTTCTCCATGGATGACCATCCTCGATTCCATCCCATGGATTCCCTCTCCATGGATTCCCTCTCCTTCAATTCCATCTCCTTCAATTCGCTCTCCATGGATTCTCTCCCATGGATTCCATCCCATTTATGCTCTCCCATCAATTCCCTCTCCATGGATTCCATCCCATCAATTCCCTCCCATGGATTCCCATCTCCATGGATTCCATCCCTGTCTCCCATGGAGAGGATCCCACGGCAGCTCCTCCTTGGAGGAGATCCCACGATCCCGATTTTCCCCTCGCTCCAGCTCCATCCGTGTCCCCCTGAGGGTGGCAGTGAGGGGGACTCAGGATTGGGATCTGGGACTCAGGACTGGGATTAGGGACACAGGATTGGGATTTGGGACCCAGGATCAGCCGCCCTCAGCATTCCCAGAGGTTTGGGGGGTGTTCTGGGATCATGGCTGGGACAGGCCTTGGAAAAGGGGCCCAGGAATTCTCAGAGTCCAAGGGAAGAGGTTTGGAGTCTCCTTCCTGTTCTTGTCTTCTCCTGGTTTTCCTGGGAAAAGGAAAAGGAAAAAGAGGAAAACTAAAAAAATTAGAGGAAAAGGGAAAGGAAGAAAAAGGAGGGAAAGAAGGAAAAGGAGAAAAATGGGCAAAAAGAGAGGAAGGGAAAGTAGGAAAGGGAAGGTGAGGGAAGGTTAGAAAAAGAAGGAAAGGAGGATAAATTTTTAAAATAAGGAAAAGGAGGAAAAGGAAAATGAGAAAGAGAAACTAAGAAAGAGAAGGAATGGGAAAGTGATGGAAACAGAAAAGGAAAAGGAAAAGGAAAAGGAAAAGGAAAAGGAAAAGGAAAAGGAAAAGGAAAAGGAAAAGGAAAAGGAAAAGGAAAAAAAGGAAGAAAAGGAAAAAAGGAAGAAAAGGAAAAAAGGAAGAAAAGGAAAAAAAAGAAGAAAGGAAGAAGAGGAATGGAAAGAAAAATGGTAAGGAAAGATAAAGGGAAAGGAGGGAAAGGAAAAGGAAGTGAAAAGGAGGAAAAGGAAGAAAGTGAGGAAATGATGGAAAAGATAAAAATAAGAAATGAGAAAGAGACTGGGAAAGGAAGAAAGAGAAGGAGAAGGAATAGCAGAGGGAAAGGGATGGAAAAGGGAAAGGAAAAGGAGGAAAGGGAAAAGAAAAAGAGGAAAGGGACATGGGCAGGAAAATGGACAGGAAAAGGAAAAGGAAGAAAGGGACAGGAAAAGGAGGAAAAGGACAGGGACAGGAAAAGGAAAAGGAGGAGAGGGACGGGGACAGGAAAAGGAGGAAAGGGACAGGGACGGGAAAAGGAAAAGGAGGAGAGGGACGGGGACAGGAAAAGGGGCAGGAAAGGGAGCAGCTGGTTCCTGCCACCCCCATCCGAGGCCTGTGCTGGCCCTGCCTGTGGCATCCCAGAGTCCATCCGGGAGAGCCGATCCACGGGCACAGAGTGGGATAAATCCCATCAGCAGTGGCACAGGATTACGGGAGCACAGCTGTTCCCAGGCTGGATGCAGATGCAGCCCCCGGATGGCAGGAACTGGGGCACCAGGACAGGGGACAGGGGGTGACAGGGGACAAACGGAGCACTCAGCCCTGGTGACCACTAAAATCCCTGATTTCCCACCTACAGAGAGTCTGGGATGGGAATTTTGGGAATTTTCCCAAACCCAGGCATGGGGAATGTGCCCCCACCCAAGGGTTCACCCAAACATTGTCACTGGCACAGCCTTCCCAGAGAAGCTGTGGCTGCCCCTGGATACCTGGAAATGTCCAAGGAAATGTTGGAGGGAGCTTGGAACAACAACCTGGGATGGTGGAAGGAGTTGGGGTTGGAAGAGGATGGGATTTGAGGTCCCTCCCCACCCAAACCACCCCGTGATTCCATGGAAAAGGACGGTCAGAATCCGTTCACAGGGATTTTTATGGAAAAGGGAGGTAAAGGGGAGAGAGACCATTCCTGGAGTCCTGAGAGTCCAAGTGAAGCCTTTCATTCCTAAAACTCTTTCTAGGAGAGGAGTTAGGGTGGGGATGGATCCAATCCCGGGCTGGGAGACCTGGGAATGTGCAGCTGGATTAGGAAAGGGTCCAGGGAATCCTTGGAGCCTTTTCCAGAGGGAAAGGAGAGCTGGGATTTGGGCAAGGGCTGGAGGGGCAGGAGGCAGGGAATGGCTTCCAGTGGGAAAGGGGAGCTTGGGATGGTGGGATCTTGGGAAGGGATTCCTGGCTGGGCTGGGATTCCCAGAGAATCCCTGGATCCCTGGGAGCGTCCAAGAGTGGATTTGGATCACCCTGGGATGATGGCAGGTGTCAGGCTTGGAATGGGATGATCTCTAAGCTCCCCTCCCTTCCCTCACTTTGGGATCCCACTCCCCTCCCGCTTTTCCCACCGACATTCCCCACTCCCCATTCCCTCCGGGATCACGGATCCGACCCCTCTGTCCCTCTCCCCGCAGGCTACGGGCACGCGGCGCCCAGCACGGACGGCGGGAAGGTTTTCTGCATGCTCTACGCGCTGCTGGGCATCCCGCTGACGCTGGTGATGTTCCAGAGCCTGGGCGAGCGCATCAACACCCTGGTGCGCTCGCTGCTGCGCCGCCTCAAGAAGCGCCTGGGCATGCGGCGGCCGGAGGTGTCCATGGCCAACATGGTGACCATCGGCTTCTTCTCGTGCGTCAGCACGCTCTGCATCGGCGCCGCCGCCTTCTCGCACTACGAGAACTGGAGCTTCTTCCAGGCCTACTACTACTGCTTCATCACGCTGACCACCATCGGCTTCGGCGACTACGTGGCGCTGCAGAAGGACCACGCGCTGCAGACGCAGCCGCAGTACGTGGCCTTCAGCTTCGTCTACATCCTCACGGGGCTGACGGTCATCGGCGCCTTCCTCAACCTGGTGGTGCTGCGCTTCATGACCATGAACGCCGAGGACGAGCGCCGCGACGCCGAGCAGCGGGCGCTGCTCAGCCGGGGCGCTCGCTCCGGAGCCGCGGCCGCCGTCCCCGAGGCCGCCGCAGTGGCCCCGGCCGAGAGCGGCTTCAGGAACGTCTACGCCGAGGTGCTGCACTTCCAGTCGGTGTGCTCGTGCCTGTGGTACAAGAGCCGCGAGAAGCTGCAGTATTCCATCCCCATGATCATTCCCAGGGATTTGTCCAGCTCGGACACGGGCGTGGAGCGCAGCCACTCGTCGCCCGCGCGCTGCCCCGAGACTCCGGAGCACCGGTGCTTCTGCCGCTCCCGGCGCTCCGCCATCAGCTCCGTGTCCACCGGGCTCCAGAGCCTGGCGGCGTTCCCGGGCTTCGCCAAGAGACGCAGCTCCGTGTAGCCCCCATCGCGCCCTCCCATCCCGGATCCCTCCTGGAGCGGGAGGAAGCCGCTCCGGACTCGGGAATGACGCCGGAGCGGGGCCGTGCCCGTTGGCTCCGGAATGGATTTTAATTTAAAACCTCTTGGATTTTAATTTCACACACACACACACACACAAAAACCACTCCTTGAAAATGTGAAACTTGGGAGAGCGGGAGAGCCTCGGAATCCAGCGGGATTTGGGGGGCCCCTCCCACTGTGGGCAGCTCTGGATCCTCGGGAATTCCCCGGGAAGCGCAGAGGGACCCGACGGCCGCGGAAATCAGGCTAAGAGGGGCTTAGCCGGAGCTTTTCCACATCAGCCGCCCGCAAAAGCAGCCGGGAGTCACGTAGGCTGCTCCAAACCCCGGGATTTGGGGCTGTCTTAACCCAAATTCGTGGCGGGGCAGAGCTGGGAGTCCTCGGGATTTAGCGGGAATCATCCGTGGGAGGCTGGCTGACCCCACAGGATTTCCGTGTCCATCCACGCCGAGGGTCTGGGGTTGGGGTTGTTCCCCTCAGGAAGGTGTCTGGGGAAAATCTGGGAAATTTTCCCATGGGATCCCCATCTCCATCCTCCCCAGGGCTTCAGGGATGGAATTATTTCTGTCAGAGTGGTTTTTTCGGGGATAACCAGGGTATTTTCCCTTGAGATCCCCATTTCCATCCTCCCGAAGGCTTCAGGGATGGAATTGTTCCTCCTGGGAAGGTGACTGGGGAAAATCTGAGAAATTTTCCCATGGGATCCCCATCTCCATCCTCCCCAGGGCTCCAGGATGGAATTATTTCTGTCAGAGTGGTTTTGGGGGGGATTAATCTGGGTATTTTCCCATGGGATCCCCATTTCTGTTCTCTCCAAAGCTCTGGGGATAGAGTTGTTCCTCCTGGGAAGGTATTTGGGAAAAATCTGGGATATTTTCCTATGGGATCCCCATTTCCATCCTCTCCAAGGCTCCAGGGATGGAATTATTTCCATCAGAGTGATTTTTCTGGGGACAATCCAGGATATTTTCCCATGGGATCTCCATCTCCATCCTCCCCAGGGCTCCAGGGGTGGAATTATTCCTCCTGGAAGGTATTCTGGGGACAGTTTGGGATATTTTCCCATGGAATCTCCATCTCCATCCTCCCCAAGGCTCCAGGGATGGAATTATTCCTCCTGGAAGGTATTCTGGGGACAGTTTGGGATATTTTCCCATGGAATCTCCATCTCCATCCTCCCCAAGGCTCCAGGGGTGGAATTATTCCCCTCAGGGAGGCTTTTTTGGGATATTTTCCCCTTGGATCCCCATCTCCATGCTCACCGGGACTCTGGGAATGGAACTGTTCCCTCGGGGAGGAACTTTGGGGACAATTATCCCCCGGGATCCCCATTCCCATCCTCACCAGGACTCCGGGGATGGAATCTTTTCCCTCAGAGAGAAATCCGGGATGTTACAACGCTCCTCCATCCTTCCCTCCACACCCCTTCCCACCACCGCCCTCACTCCTGGGACACTCCCGGAATTCCCTGGGATACCCCGGGGGTCCCCTCTGTCACCACCACCCCAGCAGGGAAGCAGAACTTCCCTCCTTTCCCATTCCCGCCCTTCCAGGATGGAATTTTCCCCTCCCAGCACCCAAAGCCCCTCCAGGGGACACGGTGGGGACACAGAGGGGACACAGGGGGGACCCTCCTGGAGCGCTGGAGGTGGCAGGGGGGGAATTTGGGAAGTTCCGTCACCTTTCCAGAGAGGGGGAAAAAAAAATCCATGGATTTCTGATCCTCGAGCTGTACATCTGTCAGATTCCTGAGGATATTTATGACCAACGGCGCTGTCCGTGGAATTCCAGGAATATCCGTCGGAGAGGAGGCTCGGGGGACACTTCCTGACGATTCCAGGGAGGAATTTCTGCATCTTCCTCACCCAGGGGCGCCCGATTCCAGCTGGGAAGGGTTCCCTGGTTCTCATGCCAAAGCCAATGTGTCCCGCGGGGTTCCATTCCTTGGAGAGAGAAATAAAGGATTGTTGGAAACTTGGGAGTGTCTGGAATCTTCCCAAAGGGTATGGAGAGGGAGGGGGCTGGGAAAGGAGGATCCCAATCCCCTGGGATCTTGGTTTTGCTTCCAGTAATTCCCTTGGGATTGGGAAAGGAGGGTCCTGATCCTCTGAGATCTCAGCTTTGCTTCCAGTAATCCCCTCAGGATCTGGGGAAGGAGGATCTCAATCCCCTGGGATCCTGGCTTTTCCTTCTATAATTCCCTTGGGATTGGGAGAGGAAGATCCAAATCCCCTGGGATCCTGGCTTAGCCTCCAGTAATTCCCTTGGGATTGGGAAAGGAAGATCCCAGTCCTCTGGGATCTCAGCTATGCCTCCATTTCTTTCCCTCGGGATCTGTGAGAAGAGGATTCCGATCCTCTGGGATCTCAGCTTTGCTTCCAGTAATTCCCTTGGGATCAGAAAAGGAGGATCCCAATCCTCTGGGATCTCGGCTTTGCCTCCAGCAATTCCCTTAGGATCTCGGAGAGGAGAATCCCAATCCTTTGGGATCTCAGCTTTGCCTCCAGCAATTCCCTTAGGATCTCGGAGAGGAGAATCCCAATCCTTTGGGATCTCAGCTTTGCCTCCAGCAATTCCCTTAGGATCTCGGAGAGGAGAATCCCAATCCTTTGGGATCTCAGCTTTGCCTCCAGTCCTTCACTTGGGATCTGGGAATGGAAGATCCTGATTCTCTGGGATCTTGACTTTGCCTCCAGTACTTCCCTCAGGATCTGTGAGAGGAAGATCCCGATCCTCTGGGATCTCAGCTTTGCTATCCATGAGGATTGGGAAAGGAGGATCCCGATCCTTTAGGATCTTGACTTTGCCTCCTGAATTCCCTTGGGATTGAGAAAGGAGGATCCCGATCCTCTGGGATCTCAGCTTTGCCTCCATTTCTTTCCCTCAGGATCTGTGAGAGGAGGATCCCCATCCTCTGGGACCTTGGCTTTGTCTCCAGTAATTCCCTGGGATCAGGGAGAGGAGAGTTCTGATCCTCTGGGATCTAGGCTTTGCCTCCCATGAGGATTGGGAAAGGAGGATCCTGATCTTCTAGGATCTTGGCTTTGCCTCCAGTCCTTCCCTTGGGATCTGGGAAAGGAGGATCCTGATCCTCTGGGATGTCAGCTTTGCCGCCCATGAGGATTGAGAAAAGAGGATTCCGATCCTTTAGGATCTTGACTTTGCCTCCAATAATTCTCTCAGGATCTGGGAAAGGAGGATCCCAATCCCCTGGGATCTCAGCTTTGCCTCCAATCCTTCCCTTGGGATCTGAGAAAGGAAGATCCCGATCCTCTAGGATCTTAACTTTGCCTCCAGCAATTCCCTCAGGATCTGGGAAAGGAGGGTCCTGATTTTCTGGGATCTTGGCTTTGCCTCCTGTGAGGATTGGGAAGGGAGAATCCTGATCCTCTGGGATCTCGGCATTGCCTCCAGCTCTTTCCCTCGAGATCAGGGAAAGGAGGATCCCAGTCTTCTGGAAGTGGGGATTCTTCCCTCGGGATCTGGGAAAGGAGGGTCCCAATCCTGTGGGATCTTGGCATCGCCTCCAGTCCTTCCCTCAGGATCATCCTGTGGGATCTCAGCTCCTTCTCTTGGGATCCATGAGGGGAAGCAAGGCTGGGAGAGAAGGATCCCAATCCCCTGGGACCTCAGCTCCTTCCCTTGGGATCTGGGAAAGGAGGATCCTGATCCTCGGGACCTTGGGAGGGATTCTTCCCTTGGGATTTGGGAAAGGAGGATCCTGATCCTCGGGACCTTGGTTCCTTCCTCAGGATCTGGGGGTGGTGGAGGGCTGGGAGAGGAGGATTGGGATCCTCTGGGTTCCCCCCACACTCCCGCTCCATCCGTTCTGCTCTGCAGGGACCGGGAAACCCTGTATTTCCTTTGGGATAAGGCTCTCCCCCTCTCCTGACCTTTCCCAGGATGAGGGAGAGGAGGGGATGAGAGGATGCGGCTCGGAGCTCATCCAGGGATTTGGCATCCCGGGCCAAGGCCAGGCTGAGCAGGGCTTGGAGCAGCCTGGGATGGAGGGAAGGGTTGGAGTTGGAATGGGGTGGGATTTAAGGTCCCCTCCCCTTGTCCTGCCCCTCCAGCCCTGTCCCAAGTCCCTCTCCAGCTCTCCTGGAGCCCAGGTAGGCTTGGAAAAGGACTCTTAAGGATTCCCTGGATGCTTCTCTTCTCCGGCTGGACATTCCCAACTCTCCCAGCCTGCATCCAGAGCAGCTCCATTTCCCTCCTTTATTTCTGCCCCTGGAATTCCACTGGAGGGACATCCTTTGATCCATTCATGGATCCATCCATGGATCCCTCCATCCATCCATCCATCCATCCATCCACCATCCATCCATCCATCCATCCATCCATCCATGGATCCATCCATCCATCCATCCATCCACCATCCATCCATCCATCCATCCATCCATCCATCCATCCATCCATCATCCATCCATCCATCCATCCATCCATCCCTCATCCATCCATCCATCATCCATCCATCCATCCATCCATCCATCCATCCCTCATCCATCCATCCATCCATCCATCCATCCATCCATCCATCATCCATCCATCCATCCATCCATCCATCCATCCATCCACCATCCATCCCTCCATCCATCCACCATCCATCCATCCATCCCTCCATCCATCCATCCATCCATCCATCCATCCATCCATCTATCCACCATCCATCATCCATCCATCATCCATCCATCCATCATCCATCCATCCATCCATCCATCCATCCATCCATCCATCCATCATCCATCCATCCATCCATCCATCCATCATCCATCCATCCATCCATCCATCCATCCATCCATCCATCATCCCTCCATCCATCCATCCATCCCTCCATCCATCCATCCATCCATCCATCCATCCATCATCCATCCATCCATCATCCATCCATCCATCCATCATCCATCCATCCATCATCCATCCATCCATCATCCATCCATCCATCCATCCATCCATCCATCCATCATCCATCCATCCATCATCCATCATCCATCCATCCATCATCCATCCATCCATCCATCATCCATCCATCCATCCATCCATCCATCCCTCCACCCTTTAACGCCACCCCATTTTCCATGCCTCAATTCCCAATGGAGCAGAGGACTGAGCCGGGATTGTCCCAGTCCCAGGACTCCAAGCTCAGCCCCCTCCAGCTTTAGGGGACACAAAACATTCCCAAGGGATCCAGAGGGATCCACAGGGGCTGATCCAGGGATTCAGAGGAGCCTCCAGGCAGATTCCCGAGGGATTCAGGGATCCTGAGCCATTTTTTTCCCTCTTAAAGCGATTAAATTTTCCCTGTCAGCCGAATCCCAAATATTTACAATCCATCGGAGCGGCTCCAAATTCCAGCCTGGCGTTGGGTGGCTGTGGGGGAAGCTCATCCCTGGGCTCATCCAGGAGCACAAGGGAAGGTCGTTATCCTGGTGGGAAACAGGGAAAAATTTGGGGGGAAAATCAGGGAAAAAAATCAGGGAAAAATGTGGGGAAAAATCGGGAAAATGCACGGATTATTGGGGAAAAACCAAAGGAAAATTGGGTCACATTTCTGTCCCCTCCCCAGGGCCACCTTTCCGTCCCTCCTGATCCCATCCCCCTCCAGGGTCACATTTTGATGTCCCACTCAGGGCCACCTCTCTGTCCCTCCCTGGTGACACATTTGGGTCCCTCCTGAGGCCACTTTCCTGTCCCCCCCTCACAGCCCCATTCAGGACACACTTTCATCCTCACTGGGGCCAAATTTCTGTTCCCCCCAGGGTCACATTTCTGTCCCCTCCAGGGCCACATTTTGATGTCCCCCCCTTGCCACACTCTTGTCCCCTCCAGGGTGACATTTCTGCCCTCTACAGGGTGACATTTCTGTCCCCCAGGGTCACATTTTGGTGTCCTCCTCCCAGGGCCACGCTCTTGTCCCCTCCAGGGTCACATTTCTGTCCTTCCTCATCCCATCCCCCTCCAGGGTCCCATTTCTGTCCCCTCCAGGGCCACTTTCTGTTCCCCCCAAGATGATTTTCCCCCCTCCCCAGTCTGCCCAACACCCCCAGGCATGGGAAGGGTTAATCCCATCCCAACCCCATCCCATCCCAATCCCATCCTGATCCCATCCTGATCCTATCCTGATCCTATCCCAATCAAAACCCTTGAACTGGGAATTTCCACCCCCTGCCATAGAAAGGGGTGAAAAGCGCTGGAAAAGGAATGGAAAAGAGATGGAAAAAGGATGGAGAAAGGGATGCGAAAGGGGTGGGAAAGGGGTGGAAAGAGAAGGGAAAGGGGTGGAAAAGGAATTGAAAAAGGAGGGGAAAAGGGATGGAAAAGGGATGGAAATAGGGCGGAAAAGGAGTGGGAAAAGAGTGAAAACAGGCTGGAAATTCATTACTGGCTGTGGGGAGGCCCGTGGGGGGCATGGGGGGAAGGAGAAGCTGCCTGCAATTATCCCAGGCAGGTTTATCCCAGGTTTATCCCAAACAGGTTTATCCCAGGCAAGTTTATCCTGGTCAATTTTATCTTGGGTTAATCCCAGTCAGGTTTATCCAGATAAATTTATACCAGACAGGTTTATCCCACACAGGTTTACCCCAGGCAGGTTTATCCGGGGTTTATCCTAGTCAGGTTTATCCCGGGTGGGTTTATCCTATCCAGGTTTATCCCAAACAGGTTTATCCCAGCCAGCTTTATCCCGGGTTTATCCCGGGCAGGTTTATCACAGAGAGGTTTATCCCAGTCAGGTTTATCCCGGGTTTATCCCGGGCGGGCCCTGCGGGTCCCGAATCCCGGGAATGAGTCCCGGCGATCCCGGTCCCGGTCCGACAGCGCCTCCTGCCGGACACGCGGGGACACGCGCGAGGGGGACACGGGGGGGACACGGAGGGGACACGCGACAAGGGGGCGGAGGCACCGGGACAGAACTCCCGGGGACAGAATTCCCAAGACACAATCCCGGGACAGAATCCCTGGTGCAGAACCCCCGGGACAGAACTCCCGGGATAGAATTCCCAGGACAGAATTCCCGGCACAGAATTCCAGGATAGAACCCAGGGACAGAAACCCTGGGACAGAACTGTTGGAACAGAATATCCGGGACAGAATCCTAGGACGGAATACCGGGACAGAATCCAGGGACAGAATTCCCCGGGACAAAATTCCCAGGACAGAATTCCCGGAACAGAATTCCCAGGACGAAATTCCCGAGACAGGATTCCCAGGACAGAATTATGGGACAGAATTCCGGGACAGAATCACCAGGGCAGAATCCCAGGACAGAATACCGGGACAGAATTCCGGGATAGAACCCAGGGACAGAATTCCCAGGACATAATTTCAGCACAGAATTCCGGGACAGAATCCCGGGGCAGAATCCCAGGACAGAATTCCCAAGTCAGAATTCCCGGAACAGAAATCCCACGACAAAATTCCCGAGACAGAATCCCCAGGATCGGCAGCAACGAGGCGCTGTTATGCAAATTTGGGGGCGAGGTTTCGCACCCCCCCTCTGAGTACTCTGTGGGCGTGGCCAGCTCTGTCAGGGGCGGAGTTTTCCCGTTGGGGGCGTGGCCAAGGGGGAGGAGCCTACATTCAGGTGACGGGGGCGTACTTGATGGGCGTGTCCTTTCAGTGGGCGAGCCCCCGTTTGTGGGCGTGCCCGGGGAGTGTCCCCTCGGTGTGGGCGTGTCCGGGGGCGTGTCCCCGTTTGTGGGCGTGCCCGGGGAGTGTCCCCTCGGTGTGGGCGTGTCCGGGGGCGTGTCCCCGCGGTCTGCCGTGCCGTGGGGGGGCCATGGCGTGGTCCCGGTACCAGCTGGGCCTGGCCGCGCTCATGCTCCTCACCGGCTCCATCAACACCCTGGCGGCCAAGTGAGTCCCCCAAAATCTCCCAAAATCCCCCAAAATCTCCAAAATCCCCCGGGCCCCGCCCCGCCCCCCCCGGTGTCGCGGCTGTGTCCCCGTGAGTGGCCTTGGGGCCCCCCCCGGGACTTTGGGGGTCACCGCAGTGTCCCCACCCCTAATGAGGGGATCCTTTTGGGGGGGTATCCGGCTCCTTTTGGGGTCGGGGAAGGAATTTGGGCTCCTCCAGCCCATTTTGGGGGGTGGAGCCCCCCCCCCGGGTGCCCGTGCGGCTCCGCCCGCTCCCCAAAATCCCGGGAAGCGCCGCAGTGACGTCATTGCCAACCCGTGGCCAGCCCAAAATGTGCCCGGGCAGGGCGGACCTGCCGGGCCGGCTCATCCCGGCCGATCCCAGCGGGATTCCAGCCGATCCCGGCCGATCCCAGCCGATCCCGGCCGACCCCAGCGGGATTCCAGCTGATCCCGGCGGATCCCGGCCGATCCCAGCCCTGGAAAGGGAAACTGAGGCGGAGGGGACACGTGAGGTCCCAAAAAAGCCTCTTGCGACACCCCGGGAATGAGTCAGCCCCGAATCTTCGGGGATTGGCGGAAAACCGCGATGGGAGGGGTCCCTGGGGGGTCGGGGGCGTTCCCGGCTGGATTTGGGGGGGCCCGGGGGACATTTGGGGTCTGTGGAATGGGAAATCCGCATCCAAAGGGTCCTGCTTTGGCCACAGGGTGGTTGGAGCAGCCAAAAAAAGGAGGATTTACCCCAAATTGGGGCTGGGGCGTCCAGCGATTTTATGGATCTGGTGTCCCTCAGGATCCGGAGTTTTGGGGACAGGGTAGAGTCCCATTCGTGGTGTCCCGTTCCTGTGTCCCTCAGTCCCAGATCCAGAGTTTTGGGACATGGAGTGTCCCATTCCCGGTGTCCCTCAGGATCCGGAAATTTGGGACATGGGATGTCCCATTCCCGGTGTCCCCTTCCCGGTGTCCAGTTCCTGGTGTCCCACTCCTGGCTGTCACTCAATCCCGGGATCCCAGATCCGGATTTTTGGGACATGGGGTGTCCCGTTCCCGGTGTCCCATTCCTGGCTGTCACTCAGGATCCGGATTTTTGGGACATGGGGTGTCCCGTTCCCGGTGTCCCGTTCCTGGTGTCCCGTTCCCGGTGTCCCGTTCCCGGCTGTCACTCAATCCCGGGATCCCAGCCAGGTTGCTCAGGCCGGGACAGCCCCGGCGGTGTCACCTTCCCTGGGAACGTCCCGGCCCGGCGGTGTCACCTGGGGGCGCTGCTGTCCCAGGGCACGGCCCTGAGTGCCGGGATTCCGGGATGATCCCGATCCCGATCCCGATCCCTGCCCTGACCCCTCCCAGGTGGGCCGACAACTTCAGCGCTCCCGGCTGCGATGGGAAAGAGGAGCACAAATTCCAGCACCCCTTCCTGCAGGTGAGATTCCCAATTCCAGCCCCATTCCCGACCCCAGCCCCATTCCCACAGGTGAGATTCCCGATCCCAGCCCCATTCCAAATTCCAGCCCCATTCCCGATTCCAACCCCATTCCCAATTCCAGCCCTGTTCCCGATTCCAATCCCTCCCTGCAGGTGAGATTCCAGATCCCAGCCCCATTCCTGATTCCAACCCCATTCCCGATTCCAGCCCCATTGCTGATTCCAGCCCCATTCCCGGCCCCAGCCCCATTCCCGCAGGTGAGATTCCTGATCCCAGCCCCATTCCCAATCCCATCCTCGTTCCTGATTCCAACCCCATTTCTTCTTGCTTCCAATCCCAATCCTGCTGGTGATCCCCCTTATTCCAGCTTCCAGCCCCAAATCCTGCAGGTGACAATCCCATTCCAGGTTCCAGCCCCATTTCCTGCTTCCAAAGCCATTCCTGTAAGTGACAATCCCATTCCAACTTCCAGCCCCGTTTTTTCCATTTCCAGCCCCATTCCTACACATGATCCCCCCATTATTCCCATTTCCAACTCCCACTCTCACCCCCGACACCCTTTTCCGCCTCCCAGCCCCACATTCCCACCCTGTTCCCATGTCCCCCAGGCTGCCGGGATGTTCCTGGGGGAATTCTCCTGCCTCCCGGTGTTCTACCTGCTGCGCCTGCGGGATCGGCGCCGCGCGCATCGGGATCGGGATCGGGATCGGGATCCAGCCCCGTCCCCAGCCCCATCCCGACCCTTCAACGCCCTGCTGTTCCTGCCCCCCGCCCTGTGCGACATGGCCGGCACCAGCATCATGTACGTGGGTGAGTCCGCCGCGCAATCCCCTGAAATTGCGGAACTTCAGGGAATTTCTGGAAGTTTCTGGAAGTTTCCGTCGGGCCCTGAGCGCTCTTCCCGCCGTTTTTTTTCCCGCAGCTTTGAACATGACCAGCGCCTCCAGCTTCCAGATGCTCCGGGGCTCCCTCATCATCTTCACGGGGCTGCTCTCGGTGGCGTTCCTGGGCCGGCGGCTGGAGTGGAGCCACTGGGCGGGAATCGTGCTCACCATCCTGGGGCTGGCGCTGGTGGGCTTGGCGGATCTGCGCGGGAACCCCGGCGGCACCGGGCACGGGCTGGCCGACGTCATCACCGGTATCCCGGGAGTGCCAGGGCATCATGGGAATCCCGGGAATGCTGGGGCGGTGGGGACACGGGCTGGCCGACCTCATCATGGGTATCCCAGGAATGCCAGGGCATCTCAGGGCATTGCGGGTATCCCGGGAATGCCGGGACAGTGGGACATGGACTGACACCATCACCGGTATCCTGGGAATGCGGGGGCATCGTGGGAATCCCGGGAATGCTGGGTCGGTGGGACACGAGCTGGCATCGTGGGTGGCCCAGGAATACCAGGGCACTGGGCATGGGCTGACCAACTTAATCCCGATATCCGGGGAATGCTGGGGCATCCTGGGGCATCGCGGGTATCCCAGGAATGCTGGGGCACTGGGACACGGGCTGGCATCACGGGTATCTCAGGAATGCTGGGGCACTGGGACACAGGCTGGCATCGCAGGTATCCCGGGAATGCCGGGGCATCCCAGGGCATCACGGGTATCCCCGGAATGCCGGGGCATCCTGTGGCATTGTGGGTGTCCTGGGAATGCTGGGGCAGTGGGACACGGGCTGGCTGACGTCATCACGGGTATCCCGGGAATGCCAGGGCATTGCGTGGCACCGTGGGTGTCCCAGGAATGCCGAGGCAGTGGGACACGGGCTGGCATTGCAGCTGTCCTGGGAATGTTGGGACAGTGGGATCGCCTTGGGATGGTGGGATCACTGTATGCGATGGTGGCGTCACTCCTTGGAATGATGGGATCATTCCATGGGATGGCAGGAAAACATCTTGGAATGGCGGGGTCGCTCCTTGGAATTGGGGGGTTACTCCTTGGAATGGCAGGATCATTCCTTGGGATGGTGCAAAAGGTCCTTGGAATGGCAGGTTCACTCCATGGGATGGTGGGATCACTCCATGGGATGGTGGGAAAACTTGGAATGATGGGATCACTCCTTGGGATGGTGGGAAAACCACTTGGAATGGGAGAATCTCTCCTTGGGATGGCGGGATCACTCATTGGAATTGGGGGATCACACCATGGAATTGGGGAGGTCACCCATTGGAATGGGGGGGATCACTCCTTGGAGTGATGGGAAAAAACCTTGGAATTATGGGACATGACTCATTAGAATGGCAGGAAAACTTCTTGGAATGGCGGGATCCCTCCTTGGGATGGCAGGAAAACTTGGAATGGTGGGGTCGCTCCTTGAAATGGGGGGATCACTCCACTGGATAGTGGAAAAACTTCTTGGAATGGTGGGATCACTCCATGGAGTGGCAGGATCACTCCCTGGGATGGAGGGATCGCTCCTTAGAATTGGGGGATCATTCCTTGGGATGGAGGGGGGATCAGTCCCTGGAATGGAGGGCGTCACTCCTTGGAATTGAGGGATCACTCCATGGAATGGTGGGAAAACCTCTTGGAATGGGGGAATCGCTCCATAGCATGGGGGGATCACTCCATGGATTGGTGGATTGGTGGGATCACTCCTTGGGATGGCAGGAAAACTTCTTGGGATGGAGAAATCACTCCTTGGGATGGGGGAATCACTCCTTGGGATGGGGGATCACTAAAGCACAGACAAACGACTTTCCAACTAATTAAAGCTGGAAAGAAGGGTGTTTATTACAACATGGGCAAGAGCAGAATATTGGAATTATTTCCCAAAGCCATTCGTGGGCAGTCGCAGACTCCTGCTCCCTGTTTATCCAAAAATGCTTTACATATTCACACGGTTTTTAAGGACACATAATACATATTCTTTACCTGTATTATAATCAGCTGAATATTCATTAGGGCTGCATAATTGTTCTCCCTTAATTGGGGTCGGTGGGTTTTGAAATGAGGGATGGGCGTACGGGAGGAAGAAAAATCATCTTCCTCACTGAACTCTTCGCCCATGGCCAGTCGGACCTTTTGGCCTGCTGGTCACAGTCTAAGCCTGTCCTAACTCTTGGATTATTCTTAAAACCAGGATTTTTATGGCTCCTGCCCTTTTACCATGCTCCATCCATCCCCGTCGCTGGGAATTTTATTTTTCCTGATATTTTTGTTACTCTGTAACCAGAGTACGTGATTCCTGCTAGTGACATTTCTAACTTGACTCCTTAATTTGTTTAAAACTTGAACTGAAACATGCAGTATTTCACTGTCTTAATTATAGTTCCAGCCAGCTCCTGGACTCATCTGCACTTTTCAATTAGCCTAATTACACTTCCAGCTGGCCCCTGGACTCATCATGCCTTGGAATGGGGGGGAATCAGTCTTTGGAATGGGGGAATCACTTTTCCCACATTTTCCTCCTTTCTTCCTTTTCCATTTTCCCTGTTGTTCTCCCTGCTGTCATCCCAGTTTTCCCTATTATTTTCCCCGTTGTTATCCCTGTTTTCCCTATTGTTTTTCCTGTTGTCTTCTCTGTTGTTATCCCAATTTTCCCTGTCGTTTTCCCTGTTGTTATCCCAATTTTCCTTGTTATTTTCCCTGTTGTTATCCTGATTTTCCCTGTTATTTTCCCTGTTGTTTTCCCTGTTGTTTTCCCTGTTGTTATCCTGGTTTTCCCTGTTGTTTTCCAGGTTTTCCCTGTTGTTTTCCCCATTCTCTTCTCTGTTCTTCTCTCTGTTTTCCCTGTTCTTTTCCATTTCCCTGTTGTTATCCCGGTTTTCCCTGTTGTTTTCCAGGTTTTCCCTGTTGTTTTCCCCATTCTCTTCTCTGTTCTTCTCTCTGTTTTCCCTGTTCTTTTCCATTTCCCTGTTGTTATCCCGGTTTTCCCTGTTGTTTTCCGGGTTTTCCCGGTTGTTTTCCCCATTCTCTTCTCTGTTCTTTTCTCTGTTTTCCCTGTTCTTTTCCATTTCCCTGTTGTTATCCCGGTTTTCCCTGTTGTTTTCCAGGTTTTCCCTGTTGTTTTCCCCATTCTCTTCTCTGTTCTTTTCTCTGTTTTCCCTGTTCTTTTCCATTTCCCTGTTGTTATCCCGGTTTTCCCTGTTGTTTTCCATGTTTTCCCTGTTGTTTTCCCCATTCTCTTCTCTGTTCATTTCTCTGTTTTCCCTGTTCTTTTCCATTTCCCTGTTGTTATCCCGGTTTCCCCTGTTATTTTCCCTGTTCTTTTCCCTGTTTTCCCTATTGTTATCCCAGTTTTCCTTGTTTTTTCCCTGTTGTTATCTCTGTTGTTATCCCTGTTTACCCTGTTGTTATCCTGGTTTTCCCTGTTGTTTTCCTTGTTCTTTTCTCTGTTCTTTTCCCTGGTTTCCCTGTTCTTTTCCCAATTTTCCCTGTTGCTATCCTGGTTTTCCCTGTTTTCCCAGGTGACCTCCTGATCCTGCTGGCCCAGGCCATTGTGTCCATCCAGATGGTGCTGGAGGAGAAATTCATCTTCAGCCACGACGTGCACCCGCTGCGCGCCGTGGGCACCGAAGGTCCGCGATTCCCTTAAATCCCAGAAATCCCAGGAATCCCCGACAGCGGGAATCCCATGGAAATCCCACGGCTCATCCCATGGGGATCTCCTGCAGAAATCTGGGAATTCTCAGATTGGGATTGGGATTGGGGCCCACTCTCCTGGACATTCTGCCCCATTTCCACGGGATTGGGGCTGGATTGGGATTGGGATTGGGATTGGGATTGGGATTGGGATTGGGGTCACAGCCAGCTCTCCTGGACCTTCTGCCCCATTCCCACAGGATTGGGGCTGGATTGGGATTGGGATTGGGATTGGGATTGGGGCCCACAGCTGGTGTTCCCAGAGCCTCTGCCCCATTCCCAGGGGATTGCGATGGGATTGGGGCTGGATTGGGATTGGGATTGGGGTCACAGCCAGCTCTCCTGGACATTCTGCCCCATTCCCACGGGATTGGGGCTGGATTGGGATTGGGATTGGGATTGGGATTGGGATTGGGGCCCACAGCTGGTGCTCCCAGAGCCTCTGCCCCATTCCCAGGGGATTGCGATGGGATTGGGGCTGGATTGGGATTGGGATTGGGGCCCACAGCTGGCTCTCCTGGACCTTCTGCCCCATTCCCACGGGATTGGGTCTGGATTGGGAGTGGGATTGGGATTGGGATTGGGGCTGGGGCCACAGCCAGCTCTCCTGGATCTTCTGCCCCATTCCCAGGGGATTGGGATGAAATTGGGATTGGGATAGGGATTGGGACTCAGGCCACAGCCGGCTATCTGGAGACCCATTCCCAGTGGATTGGGATGGGATTTGGCCTGGATTGGGGTTGGGATTGGGATTGGGATTGGGATTGGGATTGGGGCCCACAGCTGGTGCTCCCAGAGCCTCTGCCCCATTCCCAGGGGATTGCGATGGGATTGGGGCTGGATTGGGATTGGGATTGGGGCCCACAGCTGGCTCTCCTGGACCTTCTGCCCCATTCCCACGGGATTGGGTCTGGATTGGGATTGGGATTGGGATTGGGATTGGGACTCGGGCCACAGCCAGCTCTCCTGGAGACCCATTCCCAGTAGATTGGGATGGGATTTGGGCTGGATTGGAATTGGGATTGGGATTGGGATTGGGATAGGGATTGGAATTGGAATTGGAATTGGGACTGGGGTCACAGGCAGCTCTCCCGGAGTGTCTGCCCCATTCCCAGGGGATTGGGATGGATTTGGGGCTGGATTGGGATTGGGACTGGGGCCACAGCCATCTCTCCCAGAGCCTGTGCCGCATTCCCCGGGCAATCCCACGGAAATCCCGATTCCCCGCAGGTCTTTTCGGCTTCTCCATCCTGGCGCTGCTGCTGGTGCCGCTGTCCTTCATCCCGGCGGGGCGGCTCTCGGGGAACCCCCGCGGCGTCCTGGAGGACCCCGCGGACGCCTGGTGCCAGATCCGCCGGGAGCCGCTGATCCTGGCGGCGCTGCTGGGCAACATCGGCAGCATCTCCTTCTTCAACTTCGCGGGGATCAGCGTGACGCGGGAGCTGAGCGCGACCACGCGCACGGTGCTGGACAGCCTGCGCACGCTGCTGGTGTGGGCGCTCAGCCTGGCGCTGCGCTGGGAGCGCTTCCACGCCCTGCAGATCCCGGGATTCGCCCTGCTCCTGGCCGGGGCCGCGCTCTACAACGGCCTGCACCGCGCGCTGCGGGGCGCACGGAATTCTGGGAGTGCCGGGAGTGACCCACAGGAGAGGGAAGCGCTGCTGGGAGGGGATGGGGATGGCGGCAACATCCAGGGATGAGCGGGTGTTCCTTGGGATTGGGATTGGGAATTGGCCCTGCAGGGAATGTCGGCTGTGCCGGCTTTTCCCGGTGGGATATGGAACCAGAGTTGGCTCTCCTGGAGCCTCTGCCCCATTCCCAAGGGATTGGGGTGGAATTAGGACTGCACTGGCATTGGGATTGGGACTGGGAATTGTTCGCGCAGGGAAGGTCAGCCAGGAGTGGAGAGGCTGTGCCGGCTCTTCCCGGTGGGATACGGACCCACAGCTGGCTCTCATGGAGCTGCCGTCCTATTCCCAGGGGATTGGGACTGGATTGGGATTGGGATTGAGACTGGGTTTGGGATTGGGGTGGGATTTGGGCTGGATCCACTCCCTTCCCAACCCATGTTCCCAATGAAGCCCCTCTGCCTCTGGCTCATTCCATGGGGATCTCCAGGGGGGGAACCTGGGTAAATTTGGGAATTCTCAGGGATGGCAGAGGACAGGGACTGTTCCCCAGGGTGTCCCAGCAGGACTGGCCCTCGGGAATGCTCCCAGGGATTGGGATTGGGAATTGTTCCTGCAGGGAATGTCAGCCAGGGGTGGAGAGGCTGTGCCGGCTCCTCTCGGTGGGATAAGGACCCAGAGTTGGCTCTCCTGGAGCTTCTACCCCATTCCCAAGGAATTGGGGTGGAATTAGTGCTTCACTGAGATTGGGACTGGGGCCACAGCCAGCTCTCCAGGAGCCTCTGCCCCATTCCCAGGGGATTGGGATGGGATTGGGGCTGGATTGGGATTGGGATGAGTTTGGGGCTGGACTGGGATGAGATTGGGGCTGCACCCACTCTCTCCCCCAAATCATTTTTCCAATAAAGTCCCTCTGCCAATTCCGAAGGGATGTCTGTGGGGAACCCGCAGAAATTTGGGAATTCTCAGGGATGGCAGAGGACAGGGACTGTCCCCCAGGGTGTCCCAGCAGAGTTTGCCCTCAGGAATGTTCCTTGGCATTGGCATCCCTGGGACTGGCACCCTAACTCAAGGGGGACAGGAGAAACCTTCCAGGTGGAATCCGGCAGAACCTGGGTGTCCCACAGGATGGGGACAGGCCCTGGCACTGGGATCCGTGTCCATGACACTGGGACAGGCCCTGGCACTGGGATTTGTGTCCATGAACTGGGACAGGCCCTGGCACTGGGATTTGTGTCCATGGCACTGGGACAGGCCCTGGCACTGGGATTTGTGTCCATGGCACTGAGATGGGGACAGGCCCTGGCACTGGGATTTGTGTCCATGAACTGGGACAGGCCCTGGCACTGGGATTTGTGTCCCACAGGATGGGGACAGGCCCTGGCACTGGGATTTGTGTCCATGAACTGGGACAGGCCCTGGCACTGGGATTTGTGTCCCACAGGATGGGGACAGGCCCTGGCACTGGGATTTGTGTCCATGAACTGGGACAGGCCCTGGCACTGGGATTTGTGTCCCACAGGATGGGGACAGGCCCTGGCACTGGGATTTGTGTCCCACAGGATGGGGACAGGCCCTGGCACTGGGATTTGTGTCCATGAACTGGGACAGTCCCTGGCACTGGGATCCGTGGCCATGGCACTGGGATGGGGACAGGCCCTGGCACTGGGATCTGTGTCCATGGCACTGGGATGGGGACAGGCCCTGGCACTGGGATTTGTGTCCCACAGGATGGGGACAGGCCCTGGCACTGGGATTTGTGTCCATGGCACTGGGACAGGCCCTGGCACTGGGATTTATGTCCCACAGGATGGGGACAGGCCCTGGCACTGGGATTTGTGTCCATAACTGGGACAGGCCCTGGCACTGGGATTTGTGTCCCACAGGATGGGGACAGGTCCCCAATCATGGGCAGCTCCTGCTGGATCAGATTTGGGACCGGATCCTGATTCCTCAACTCCACAGTTCCGCAATGATGAGATTATGGAAAACTCCAAGGTTGTTTTTCCTCCTTTTTTCCCACAGGATGATCCCAAAAACTCCGTAGGCAGTTCCAGGGTGTTCAACTCTACCTTTATTTTCCATTTGGGGCCCAGCAGGGTCCTGGCAGCAGGAAGGGTCAGGAGGGGAGAGGTGGCAGCGATGCTGAGAATTCCCCCCGGGAAGGGGGATCTGGAGGGGCGGCAGCGGCGGCATTGCCCGGCTACTCTCTGGAAATGAGGAAAATCCGGGATGAGCCCGCTGTTATCCCTCGGGGGGGGTTTATTTGGGAATATCCCACAGGACTCACACGGCGTTCTCCTTGAAGCGCTGCAGCGCCTGCTGGGCCACGCTCTCCATGAACCGCGGGTCGTCCCAGGGGATGTCCCCGGGCACGGTGAGCGCCAGGGGCTCCGAGTCAAAGAGCTGCACCGTCACCTGCGTGTCCGGGGGCACCGAGGGGTCCTCGGGGTTCGGAGCCTTGGACAGCACCTGGAACGGGCACCGGGGTCATCCCGTGGGAGAATCTGGGTTTGTGAGGTGGGAGCGGCCGCGGGAGAGCCCCAGGCGGGCCCCTGACCTTGGCTCCCATCCCGGCAGCATCCGGCTCTGCCAGGAGATTCCCGGCCGGAGCACAAAGAGCCCTTTGTGGCCCTGTCCCACTTTCCGCCTTCCCATCCCCTTTCCCAGCCCTGATCCCGGCCCCATCCCGCCGGCCTCACCGTGGTGACCTGCAGGAAGCCGTCGGAGCCCATGGAGTGGTTGGCCAGGCGGGACACCCAGCCGAACTGGCGGTTCAGCTGGTCCAGCAGGCCGGAGGTGTTGAGCATTTCCTCCTGGAACTCGCGGAGCAGGGAATCGTAGCGGCGCGTGAAGCGCTCGGCCACGCGCACCGCGTCCTCCAGCTGCTCCCGCAGCTCCTGCTGGGAGGGATCCTCCTGCCCGCAGTCTGGGACGGGGTGGGATGGGGTCAGCACGGCCCTGGTCCTGTTCCCATCCACCATTCCAATCCCATCCCGTCATGTCCCATCCCGTCCCCCCACACCCCAAAATGCACCCCAACACACCCCATGCACCCCAAACCCTGAATTGTGCCCCCCATTCCTGCTCCCATTCCCATCCCCATTCCTGTTCCCATTCTCTGTTCCTGTTCCATCTGCATCCCTGTTCCATCCCCATTCCTATGCCCATTCCCAGCTTTCCATCTCTTTTCCTTTCCCCATTCCCATCCCCATTCCCATCTCCATCCTCATTTCTATCCCTGTCCCCATTCTCATTCCCAGTTCCCATCCCCATCTGCATCCCCGTCCCCATTCCCATCCCCATTCCAAGTTTTTCATGTCCTTTCCCATGCCCATTCCCATTTCCCATTCCCATTCCCCTCCCCATTCCCATCCCCATCTCTGTTCCCATCCTTGTTCCCATTCCCATCCCGTCATGTCCCATCCCATCCCCCCACACCCCAAAATGGCCCCCAACACACCCCATGCACCCCAAACCCTGAATTGTGCCCCCCATTCCTGCTCCCATTCCCATCCCCATTCCTGTTCCCATTCTCTGTTCCTGTTCCATCCCCATTCCCAGTTTTCCATCTCCTTTCCCATCCCCATTCCCATCCCTATTCCCATATCCGTTCCCATCCCCATTCCTGTTCCCATTCCCATTCCTGTTCCCATCCCCATCTGCATCCCTGTCCCCATTCCCATCCCTATCCCTGTCCCTGTTCCCATCCCCATCCAAATCCCCATCCCCATTCCTGTTCCCATTCCCATCCCTGTCCCCATCTTTGTTCCCATTCCTGCCCCCATTCCCATCCCCATCCCAATTCCCGTTCCCATCCCCATTCCCATTCCTGTTCCCATCCCCATCCCCGTTTTCCCATTCCCGTTTTCATCCCTGTCCCCATTCCCGTCCCCATTCCCATCCCCATTCCCATCCCTGTCCCCATTCCCGTTTTCTCATTCCTGTTCCCATCCCCATTCCCATCCCCATTCCCATCCCCATTCTCATTCCATCCCCATGCCTAACCCCATTCCCATCCCTGTTCCCGTCCCCATTCCCATCTCTTCTCCCATCCCCATTCCCATTCTCTCCCCATTCCCAGTTTTCCATCTCCTTTTCCATCCCCACTCCTCTCCCCATCCCCTCATCCCTGTTCCTGTTCCCATTCCCATTCCCCATCCCCGTCCCCATTCCCCATTCCCCATTCCCCATTCCCCATTCCCCATTCCCCATTCCCCATTCCCCATTCCCCATTCCCCATTCCTCATTCCCATTCCCTGTTCCTGTCCCCATTCTCATTCCCATTCCCATCCCCATTTTTCCATCTCCTTTTCCATCCCCATTCCTGGTTCCCGTCCCCATTCCCGGCTCACCCAGGGCCAGGATCTCCCGGCACTGCTCGCACTCATCCCTCATCCGCAGGCAGCCGGCCGAGTTCCGCCGGATCTCCCGGCAAACCATCCGGTCGTTGCTGAAATTCCGGGATTCTGTGGGAATTCCGGGCCGGCCTCAGCTCCCCAAATCCCCCCCCAGCCCCCACAGGTCCCCCCCAGGTGCCAGAAAAGGGATTTTTCCTTGGAATTTGGGCCCCTCCCATCCCCAGGTCTGCATTGGCAGACAGTGACGGCACCGGCTGCAACATTCCCAAAAAAAAAACAAACACCAAAAAGACATGAGCTGTAATCCCAAAAAAAACCAGCAAAAAAACATTGGCTGCAATCTTGAGAAAAACAAACACCCAAAAAACATCCACTGTAATCCCAAAAAACATCCACTGTAATCCCAAAAAAATAACCCAAAAATCCACCTGCAATATTCCCAAAAAAACCATCTGCAATATTCCCAAAAAAACCACCTGCAATATTCCCAAAAAACCCAAACACCTGCAGCATTCCCCTCGCCAAAAATCAGTAGCATTCCCAGAAAAACCAAACACTTGCAACATTCCCCAAGAAAACAGCTGCCATATTCCCAAAAAAAACACCTGCAATATTCCCAAAAAACCCAAACATCTGTAGCAATCCCCCAAAAACATCATAAGCATTCCCAGAAAAACCAAATACTTGCAACATTCCCAAGCAAACCATCATCAGCATTCCTAGAAAAACCAAACATTCCCAAAAAAAACCCATTCCCATGATGGCAGCTGGCATTGAGGTGGGACAACACCCCAAATCTCAGCCCACCACCAGCAGAGCTCGTGATTCCCAGGTTTCCATGGGAAATCCCTTTAGGGAATCCCCTAAATCCTCCAAACTTGCCAGGGATTTTCTGGGAATCTTTTCCCAGAATCCTCCAAAGTTGCCAAGGATTTTCTGGGTATTTTTGCTCAGAATCCTCCAAAGTTGCAAAGGATTTTCTAGGAATCTTTTCTCAGAATCCTCCAAATCTTCCAAAGTTGCAAAGGATTTTCTGGAAATTTTAGTTCACAATCCTCCAAACCCTCCAAAGTTGCCAAGGATTTTTTGGGACTCTTTTCTCAGAACCCTCCCAAGTTTCGCTGATTTCCCGCCACTCTTTTCCCCAAACCCACCGGAATTCGGGATCCCCCACCCGCCATCCCGCTCCCCTCCATCCCTACCTGTCCCGAACTCCCCGGTGGGATTCTCCCAGCTGCCCTGGGCGTCCTCCAGCATGCGCTGGGTGATCTGGAAGAGCGGCTGGAAGAGCTGCTGGAAGCCGCCGTGGCGGTGCGGGAAGAAGGGGAAGAAGTCTCCGGAGAAGCGGCGGGAGCGGCGCGGGAGGCGCAGCCGCTGCACCGGCGGCCCCAGCGCCTCGCGGAAGCCGCCGAAGGGCGCCTGGAAGAAGGGGTGGAGGCGGCTCTGGACGCGGGAGCTGTCGAGGAAGATGTCCTGGACGCCGTCCTCCATGAGGCCGAAGCGCTCCTCCAGGTCCTGCAGCTGCCGCTCCTGGCGCTCGTCGCGCTCCAGCAGCGAGTCCAGGCGCTCGCCGTCCACCCAGATGGAGATGGGAGACGAGTGGTTCAGGAATTCCTCCAGCTGGGAATGGGAATGGGGTCAGAAACTGAGATCCCTGGGCAATGTGGGATCCTGCACCTGAGACCTCCAGCTGGGAATGGGATCAGGGTCAGAAACTGAGATCCCTGGGCAATGTGGGATCCTGAACCTGAGACCCTCTGGGAATGGGATCAGGGTCAGAAACTGAGATCCCTGGGCAATGTGGGATCCTGCACCAAGACCTCCAGCTGGGAATGGGGTCAGAACCTGGGATCCCTGGGCAATGTGGGATCCTGAACCTGAGACCCTCTGGGAATGGGAACAGGGCAAAATCCCTCTTTCCCGGTATCCCTGTGTGATGTGGGATTTTGTACCTCTGACCTGCTGGGAATGGGATCAAAACTCAGCCATTCCTGGGATCCTGCACCTGGAGACCCTCTGGGAATGGAATCAAAACCCAACCATTCCCAGGATATCTGTGTGATGTGGGATCCTGCATCTGAAATCCTCTGGGAATGGGATCAAAACCTGGGATCCCCGGGCAATGTGGGATCCTGCACCTGACACTCTCTGGGAATGGGATCAGGGCAAAGCCCCTCTTTCCTGGTATCCCTGATTGCTGTGGGATTCTTCAGCTGCCAAACCTCTGGGAATGGGATCAGGGCAAAATCCCCCTTTCCTGGGATCCCCATTCCATGTGGGATCCTGCACATGGAGACCCTCTGGGAATGGGATCAGGGCAAAATCCCTCTTTCCCGATATCCCTGTGTGACGTGGGATTTTGTACTTGTGACCTGCTGGGAATGGGATCAAAACCCAACCATTCCCAGAATATCTGTGTGATGTGGGATCCTGCACCAAGACCTCCAGCTGGGAATGGGGTCAGAACCTGGGATCCCTGGGCAATGTGGGATCCTGCACCTGAGACCATCTGGGAATGGGATCAGGGCAAAATCCCCCTTTCCTGGGATCCCTGTGTGATGTGGGATCCTGCACCAAAACCCTCTGGGAATGGGATCAGGGCAAAATCCCCCTTTCCTGGGATCCCTGTGTGATGTGGGATCCTGCAACTGTGACCTGCTGGGAATGGGATCAAAACCCAGCCATTCCTGGGATCCTGCACCTGGAGACCCTCTGGGAATGAGATCAAAACCCAACCATTCCCAGGATATCTGTGTGATGTAGGATCCTGCATCTGAAATCCTCTGGGAATGGGATCAAAACCTGGGATCCCTGGGCAATGTGGGATCCTGCACCTGACACTCTCTGGGAATGGGATCAGGGCAAAGCCCCTCTTTCCTGGTATCCCTGATTGCTGTGGGATTCTTCAGCTGCCAAACCTCTGGGAATGGGATGAGGGCAAAATCCCCCACTGCTGGGATCCCTGTGTGATGTGGGATCCTGCACCTGAGACCTTCTGGGAATGGGATCAGGGCAAAATCCCTCTTTCCCGGTATCCCTGTGTGATGTGGGATTTTGTACCTGTGACCTGCTGGGAATGGGATCAAAACCCAGCCATTCCCAGAATATCTGTGTGATGTGGGATCCTGCACCAAGACCTCCAGCTGGGAATGGGGTCAGAACCTGGGATCCCCGTTCCATGTGGGATCCCGCACCTGAGACCATCTGGGAATGGGATCAGGGCAAAATCCCCCTTTCCTGGGATCCCTGTGTGATGTGGGATCCTGCAACAGACCTGCTGGGAATGGGATCAAAATCCTGACATTCCCAGGATCTCTCAGCTGGAGACCCTCTGGGAATGGGAACAAAACCCAGCCATTCCCAGGATCCTTGTGTGATGTAGGATCCCACACTTGAGATCCTCTGGGAATGGGATCAAAACCCAGCATCCGTGTGCCATGTAAGATCCCACACCTGAGACCCTCTGGGAATGGGGTCAGAATGTGGGATCCCCGGGCCACGTGGAATCCCGCACTCTGGGAACGGGATCAAAATCCAGCCATTCCTGGGATCCCAGGTTCAGACCCCATTCCAAGAGGGTCAATCAGGTGCAGGAGATCCTCTGGGAATGGGGTCAAAACCTGGCCATTCCCGGGATCCCTGGGCCATGTGGGATCCTGCACCTGGAGACCCTCTGGGAATGAGATCAGGGCAAAATCCCCCTTTCCTGGTATCCCTGATTGCTGTGGGATTCCTCAGCTGCCAAACCTCTGGGAATGGGATCAGGGCAAAATCCCCCTTTCCCGGTATCCCTGTGTGATGTGGGATCCTGCACCTGAGACCCTCTGGGAATGGGATCAAAACCTGGCCTTTCCCATTGTTTCCCTGTTGTTTTCCGTGGTGTTTCCCATTGTTTCCCATTATTTCCCTATTGTTTCCCCGGTGTTTCCACATTGTTTTCCTGGTGTTTTCCCTGTTGTTTCCCTATTGTTTCTCCACTGTTTCCTGACATGGTCCTGGTATTTCCCCACTGTTTCCCTGCTGTTTCCCCACTGCTTCCCTGGTATTTCCCCAGTATCTCCCCACTTGTATTTCCCCATTGTTTTCTGGTTCTTTCCCCACTGTTTCCCTGGTATTTTCCCAGTATTTCCCTACTGCTTCCCTGTTGTTTCCCCGCTGTTTCCCTGTTGTTTCCTGGTGTTTTCCCATTATTTTCTTGGTATTTCCCCGTTGATTCCCTGGTATTTCCTCAGTGTTTCCCCAGTATTTCCTGTTGTTTCCTGGTGTCTCCCCATTATTTCCCCTTTTTTCCCCCATTGTTTCCCCACTGTTTCCCTGGTATTTTCCCAGTAATTGCCCAATATTTCCCCAGCACGTCCCCACTGTTTCCCCAGTGTTTCCCTGTTGTTTCCCATTGTTTCCTGGGGTTTCCCTATTATTTCTCCACTGTTTCCCCATTGTTTCCCAATTTTTTCCCCGCTGTTTCCCCATTGCTTCCCCGTTGTTTCCCAGTATTTCCTCGTTATTTCCCTGGCGTCTCCCCATTTTCTCCCGCTGTTTCCCCATTATTTCCCCGCCGTTTCCCGGTGTGTTTCCCCGCTGCCGCGCCTCACCTGCCGGCCCACGAGCCCGGCGCCGCTGCGGCAGGTGCGCGAGTAGAAGCGGAGGCAGCGCTGCCGCAGGCAGGGCTTGCAGCTCTCCCACAGCGCCTGCACCGAGGCGTTGCAGCGCTCGCCCCGCGCCGACAGCTCCTGCTCCTTCTGCCGCGCCAGCTGCACCGCTTCCTGCCGGGAATGCCGCGCTCAGACCCGCGTGCCCGGAGCACCGGGAGCGGCCGAGTCCCAGCACGGCAGTCCCAGAGTCCTGGGAGTGGCTGAGTCCCAGCACGGCATTCCCAGAGTTCCAGGACACAGCAATCCCAAGCACAGCATTCCCAGATTCCCAGGACACCCTGATCCCCGGCAGGGCACTCCCAGAGTCCTAGGACACCCCCAATCCCCACATTCCCAGATTCCCAGGGCACCCCAGGTCCCACACAGCATTCCCAGAGCCCTGGGACACAGCAATCCCTATCCTGGCATTCCCAGATACCCAGGACACCCCAAACCCCGGCACAGCATTCCCAGAGCCCTGGGACACTGTGATGACAAGCACGGCATTCCCAGAGCCCTGGGAGCAGCCGAGTCCCAGCACAGCATTCCCAGATTCCCAGAACGCCCCAACCCCCAGCACGGCATTCCCAGAATCCTGGGACAACTCAACCCCCACATGGCATTCCCAGAGTTCCAGGACACACAATTCAGAAGCATTCCCAATCCCGGCCTTCCCAGAGATCCAGGACACCCCAATCCCCACACAGCATTCCCAGAGCCCCAGGACACCCCAACTCCCACTTGGCATTCCCAGAGTTCCAGGACACACAATCCCACGCATTCCCAGAGGACATACAATTCAAAATTCCCAAGCATTCCCAATCCTGCCACTCCCAGATTCCAGGGGCACCCCAATCCCAAGCACAGCATTCTGAGAGTCCTGGGACATCCTGATCCCAGCACAGCATTCCCAGGGCCCTGGGACACAGCAATGCCAATCCTGGCATTCCCAGATTCCCAGGATACACCAATCCCCAGCGCAGCATTCCCAGAGTCCCGGGACACCCCAATCCCCACACGGCATTCCCAGGAGTAGCTGAGTCCCAGCACCACATTCCCAGAGCCCCAGGACACCCCAGCTCCCACATGGCATTCCCAGAGTTCCAGGACACACAATTCCCAAGCATTCCCACTCCTGGCATTCCCAGAGTCCCGGGATACCCCGATCCCCACATGGCATTCCCAGAGCCCTAGGGCACCCCAACTCCCACACAGCGTTCCCAAATTCCTGGGACACAGTGATCCCAAGCACAGTATTCCCAGATTCCTGGGACAGCCAGATCCCAAGCATGGCATTCCCAGAACCCCGAGACACTCCAACTTCCACACAGCATTCCCAGAGTCCCAGGACACCCCAACTCCTACATGGCATCCCCTGTTCCCAGAACACAGCGATCCCCAGGATAACAATCCCTGTTCCCAGGGCTGCCATGACCCCTGACAGAACATTCCCAATTCCCAGGACATCCAATCCCTGATACAGCAATCCCCGTTCCAGGGACACTCCAACCCCTGACACAGCATTCCCTGTTCCCGGAACACATCGATCCTGACACAACAACTGCTGTTCCCAGGACACCCAACCCCTGACACAGCATCCCCCACTCCCAGGATATCCAACTCCTGACACAGCAATCGCTGTTCCTGGGATGGCATCCCCTGTTCCCAGGACACACTGATCCTGACAGCATTCCCAATTCCTGGGACACACCATTCCCTGGATCCAGGAGACACCATTTCCAGGATGGCATCCCCCATTCCCAATCCTGGCCCATCCCATTCCCAGTCCACCCCATTCTCACTCCATCCCATTCCCAGTCCAACCCATTCCTGGCCCATCCCAATCTCATTCCTGGCCCATCCCAATCCCAAATCCCATTCCCATACCCATCCTGTTCCTATCCCTGTCCCAGTCTCAATCTCAAATCCCAATCCCAATCCCAATCCCAATCCCAATCCCAAATCCCATTCCCACACCTCCTTCCCGCGCTGTGCCTGCTGCAGGGAGAGCAGCAGCTCCCAGTGCCCACGGCCACTGTGTTCCCATCCCATTCCTGTTCCCAATCCCATTCCCAATCCCATTCCCAATCCCACACCTCCTTCCCACGCTGTGCCTGCTGCAGGGAGCGCAGCAGCTCCTGGTGCCCGTGGCCACTCTGCTCCATTCCCATACCAATTCCCAATCTCAATCCCAATCCCATTCCCAATCCTGATCCCAATCCCAATCCCAATCCCGTTCCCATTCCCATTCCCACACCTCCTTGCCGCGCTGCGCCTGCTGCAGGGAGCGCAGCAGCTCCTGGTGCCCAGGGTCGCTGCGCTCAATTCCATTCCTGTCCCCATTCCCAATCCCATTCCCAATCCCATTCCCATTCCCAATCCCATTCCCAATCCCAATCCCGTTCCCAATCCCATTCCCATTCCCAATCCCAATCCCGTTCCCAATCCCATTCCCAATCCCAATCCCATTCCCATTCCAAATCCCATTCCCAATCCCAATCCCAATCCCAATCCCACACCTCCTTCCCACGCTGTGCCTGCTGCAGGGAGCGCAGCAGCTCCTGGTGCCCATGGTTACTGCATTCCAGTCCTGTTCGCATTCCCAATCCCATTCCCATTCCCAATCCCAATCCCATTCCCAATCCCATTCCCATTCCCAATCCCATTCCCAATCCCAATCCCAATCCCGTTCCCAATCCCAATGCCACACCTCCTTCCCACGCTGTGCCTGCTGCAGGGAGCGCAGCAGCTCCTGGTGCCCGTGGTTGCTGCATTCCAGTCCCGTTCCCATTCCCAATCCCAATCCCATTCCCAATCCCAAATCCCATTCCCAATCCCAATCCCAATCCCAATCCCATTCCTGTTCCCATTCCCATTCCCATTCCCAATCCCAATCCCATTCCTGTTCCCATTCCCAATCCCAATCCCGTTCCCAATCCCAATCCCAATCCTGTTCTCATTCCCAATCCCACACCTCCTTGCCGCGCTGCGCCTGCTGCAGGGAGCGCAGCAGCTCCTGGTGCCCGCGGTTGCTACATTCCAGTCCCGTTCCCATTCCCAATCCCAATCCCGTTCCCAATCCCAATCCCATTCCCAATCCCAATCCCAATCCCAATCCCATTCCCCAATCCCGTTCCCATTCCCAATTCCCACACCTCCTTGCCGCGCTGCGCCTGCTGCAGGGAGCGCAGCAGCTCCTGGTGCCCGCGGTCGCTGCGCTGCAGCAGCTCCTGCATCCTGCGCACGCCCTGCAGCGCCCGCTCCACCTCCGCGTCCACCACGCGGCTGCCGGCCGCCGACAGCTCTGCGGGGAGGGGAGATATTGGGGCAAAAAGTGGGAAAAAGTGGGGGGAAAATGGGGGGAAAAGTGGAGGAAAATTGGGGGAAATATCCGGGGGAAATTAGGGAAAAATTGAGGGGAAAAAATGGGGGAAAAGTAGGGGAAATATCCAGGGCAAATTGGGGAAAAATTGAGGGGAAAGTGAAGGAAAAGTGGGGGGAAACATGGAGGAAAAGTGGGGGAAATATCCCGGGGAAAGTGGGGGGAAATATTGAGGAAAGTGGGGAAAAATTGGGGGAAAAGTGGGAAAGTAGCAGGGGGAAATTGGGGGGAAAGTGGGGGAAATATCAGGAGGAAGTATCAGGGGTAAAAGTAGGGGGTAAAATGGGGAAAAATTGGAGAAAAGTGGTGGAAAATTTGGGGGGAAAATCAGGGAAACGAGACCCTGTGACCCCCATCTCCCCAGCCCCCCAAAATGAAAACCCATCACGTCCCTGGGGGCTTGATCCCCCCAAAATGAGACCCTGTGACCTCCCCCCAAAACTAAAACCTCTGATCCTGCCCCAAAACCCCCCAAAATTAAAACCTGTGACATCCTCTGGGGACATGACCCCCCCAAAAATGAAAATCCATGAGCTCCCCGTCCCCCAAGCCCCCCAAAATGAGACCCTGTGACCCCTCCTCCCCAAACCCCCCAAATTCGCCCCTCTCACCTCGGAGCTCCCCGGGGGGCAGCAGCGCCCGCGTCCCCTCCAGGGCCAGGAGAGCCAGCAGCGACAGCGACAGTGACAGTGACAGCGCCATGGCCTGGGGACAGCGACAGGGACAGGGTCAGGGTGAGGGGACAGGGACAGGGACAGTGCCATGGCCTGGGGACAGCGACAGGGACAGGGTGAGGGGACAGCGACAGGGACAGCGACAGGGTGAGGGGACAGGGACATGGTCAGGGTGAGGGGACAGCGACAGGGACAGTGCCATGGCCTGGGGACAGTGACTGTCCCCCACTGGCCTGGGGACAGTGACAGGGACATGGTCAGGGTGAGGGGACAGGGACAGGGACAGGGACAGGGACAGGGACAGGGACAGGGACAGGGACAGTGCCATGGCCTGGGGACAGCGACAGGGGACAGGGTAAGGGTGAGGGGACAGTGACAGGGACAGGGTCAGAGTGAGGGGACAGTGACAGTGACAGCGCCATGGCCTGGGGACAGCGACAGGGACAGGGTGAGGGGACAGGGACAAGGGGACAGCGCCATGGCCTGGGGACAGCGACAGGGACAGGGACAGGGTGAGGGGACAGGGACAGGGACAGGGGACAGGGACATGGCCTGGGGACAGCGACAAGGTGAGGGGACAGGGTGTGGGGACAGGGACAGGGTCAGGGTGAGGGGACAGGGACATCGCCATGGCCTGGGGACAGCAACAAAGACAGGGACAGGTTGAGGGTGAGGGGACAGGGACAGGGCCATGGCCTGGGGACAGCAACAAAGACAGGGACAGGGTGAGGGGACAGGGACATGGTCAAGGGACAGTGACAGGGACAGCGTCATGGTCTGGGGACAGGGACAGGGGACAGGGACAGGGGACAGGGACAGGGACAGTGCCATGGCCTGGGGACAGCGACAGGGGACAGGGTCAGGGTGAGGGGACAGGAACAGGGACAGTGCCATGGCCTGGGGACAGCAACAGGGACAGGGTGAGGGGACAGGGGACAGTGCCATGGCCTGGGGAGGGGACAACACCATGGTCTGAGGACAGGGAGAGGGACAAGGTCAGGGTGAGGGGACAGGGACGGGGACAGGGGGGTCAGGGACAGGGGACAGTGACAGCACCATGATCTGGGGACAGCAAGAGGGACAGGGACAGGGGCCAGGGACAGGATCAGGGGACAGGGACAGTGCCAGGGACTGGGCACAGGGAGAAGGACAGGGGACAATGACAGCACCGTGGTCTGGGGACAGGGACTGGGGGCTCAGGAGGGGACAGCAACAGGGGGGGTCAGGAGGGAACAGGGACAGGAGGGGACAGGGAGGGTCAGGGGACAGGAGGGGACGGGGGGACAGGGGGGACAGGGTGGGACAGAGGGGTCAGGGACACAGACAGGGATGGGGGACAGGGACATTGGGGTCAGGAGGGGGTGGGGGGAACAGGGGGGGACAGGGACAGGAGGGGCTGGGGTGACAAGGACGGGAAGAGGGATTGGGGACAGGGACAAGGGGGTGTCATGAGGGGACAGGGACAGCACCATGGTCTGGGGGGAGGGGACAGGGGGGACAGGGTGGGACAGGGACAGGAGGGGACAGGGACAGGAGGGGACAGGGATCGGGGGGGGGACAGGGACAGGACCGGGGGGGTCAGGGCCGGGCCCGCCCCTCCCCCCCCTCACGGGACTGTGACTCATCCCCTCCCCCCCCCCAACCAAACAAACCCGGAGCGGGAAACGGGGGAGGGGCACGGGGGGGGGTTTGGGGGGGCCCTGGGGGGGTTTTAGGGGGGAATTCGGGGTCAGGGGGTTATTTTGGGGGCACTGGGGGGGTCCCTGATCACTGGGGGGGGTCTCTGGGCATTGAGGGGGGGTTTAGGGGGCACTGAGGAGTTTTGGGGGGTACTGGGGGGGTCCCTGGGCATTGAGGGGTCCCTGAGCACGGGGGGCGTTTGGGGGGGGCACTGGGGGAGTTTGGGGGTGTTTAGGGGGGCACTTAGGGGGTCCCTGATCACTGGGGGGGGTGTCTGGGTATTGAGGGGGGCAAGAGGGGATTTCGGGGGGGTCCTGAGTAGAGGGGGGTGGTCCCTGAGCTTTGGGGGCGTTTGGGGAGCGCAGGGATGGATTCAGGGGAGCACTGGGGGGGTTTAGGGGGTCCCTGGGGGGGGGTCCGGCCGTGCCCCCCCCGCCCTGCCCGGGCCCAGCGCGGTGACCGCGGGCGGGACCCAAAACCCCAAAGCCCCCTCCCCAAATAACGGAGCGGCCCCGGTTCGTTCCCCCCTCCCCAAATAAAGGAGCGGCCCCGGTTCGTGTTCGCCCCCTCCCCAAATAAAGGAGCGGCCTCGGTTCCCTTTCATCCCCCCCTCCCCAAATAAAGGAGCGGCCCCGGTTCATCTTCGCCCCCTCCCCAAATAAAGGAGCGGCCCCGGTTCCCTTTTATGCCCCCTCCCCAAATAAAGGAGCGGCCCCGGTTCGTGTTCGCCCCCTCCCCAAATAAAGGAGCGGCCCCGGTTCCCTTTTATCCCCCCTTCCCCAAATAACGGAGCGGCCCCGGTTCATTCCCCCTCCCCAAATAAAGGAACGGCCCCGGTTCATTCCCCCCTCCCCAAATAAAGGAGCGGCCCCGGTTCATGTCGTCCCCCCCCCCGTGGGAGCCGCCGCCTCCTCCGGGATTGTGCAATTCCCAAATAAAACCCAAACACGCCCGAAATAATCCAAATAAAACCAGATGAATCCGAGTAAAAAAAAAAAACCAAACCCAAATAGAATCCAAATAAACCCAAACAGAGCCCAAACAGAACCCAAATAGAGCCCCAATAAATCTAAAATAATCCAAATAAAGTTAAATGAATCCAAAATAAAAAAAAACAAACCCAAATAAAACCCAAATGAACCAAAATAAGACCCAAATAAGACCCAAAAAGAACCCAAATAAAACCCAAATAAAACTCCAAATAAAACCCCAAATAAAACCCCAAATAAAACCAAATGAAAAGAAACAAAACAAAAAAAAAAAAAAACAAACCCAAATAAAACCGAAATAAACACAAATAAATCCCCAAATAAATCCAAATTTAAAAATCAAACCCAAATCAAACCCAAACACAACGCAGGGAATCCAAATTTAAAAAAATAACAACCCAAACCTAAATAAAACCCAAATAAACCCCAATAAAACTCAAATAAAAACTAAATAAAAACTCAAATAAAAACTAAATAAAAACTCAAATAAAAACCCAAATAAAACCTAAATAAAAACCCAAATAAAACCTAAATAAAAACGAAATAAAAACTAAATAAACCCAAATAAGAACTAAAAAAAAACCCAAATAAAAACCCAAATAAATCCCAAATAAAAACCCAAATAAATCCCAATAAAAACCCAAATAAACCCAAATAAAAACCCAAATAAACCCACAGAGCCCCGGCCCAGCCCGGTTCCCTCCCGGCCTTGCGCAATGCGGGCCCAGCGCGGGGGGGGCGCTGTCCCCAACCCCCCGCAGCACCGCAGGGTGACACTGCGGGAACGGCGGCCAAAAACTGCCCGGAAACCAAACACAGCAAAAACACAGCCCAAAAACTGAAACACAGCCCAAAAACTGAAACACGGCCCAAAAACTGAAACACAGCCCAAAAACTGAAACACGGCCCAAAAACTGCCCGGAAACCAAACCCAGCAAAAATCCCTGCCCGGGAACCAAAACACAGCAAAAACACAGCCCAAAAACTGAAACACGGCCCAAAAACTGAAACACAGCCCAAAAACTGCCCGGAAACCAAACACAGCAAAAAACCCTGCCCAAAAACTGCCCGGAAACCAAACCCAGCAAAAATCCCTGCCAAAAAACTGAAACACAGCCCAAAAACTGAAACACAGCCCAAAAACTGCCCGGGAACGAAAACACAGCAAAAATCCCTGCCCGGGAACCAAAACACAGCAAAAAACACAGCCTGGGAACCAAACACAGCCCAGAAACTGCCCAGAAACAAAAACACAGCCCAAAAACAGCCCAGGAACCAAAACACAGCAAAAATCCCTGCCCAAAAACTGAAACACAGCCCAAAAACTGAAACACAGTCCAAAAACTGAAACACAGCCCAAAAACTGCCCAGAAACAAAAAAAAAAACCTCCCAGAAACAGCCCAGAAACCAAAAAATTGGCCAAAAACTGCCCGGAAACCAAACAGAGCAAAAACACAACCCAGAAACTCAAACACAGCCCCAAAACCCAAAAAACTGTCAAAAACAGCCCAGAAACCAAAAAACAGCCCAAAAACACAGCCCAGAAACCAAAAAAAAAAAAAAACAGCCCAGAAACCAAAACACAGCCCAGAAACTCAAAATACAGCCCCAAAAACACAGCCCAAAACACAGCCCAAAAACCAAAAAACCAGCCCAAAACCCCAAAAAACACAGCCCAAAAACCCAAAACACTGCGCAAAAACAGCCCAGAAACCAAAAACACAGCCCAGAAACTCAAAAAACAGCCCAAAACCCCAAAGAAACAGCCCCAAACCCCAAAACACAGCCCTGAATCCCAAAACCACAGCCCCAAAAAAACCCCATCTCACAGCCCAAAAACACAGCACAGAAACCCAAAACAGAACCCCAAAACACAGCCTGAAACCCAAAAAAAAAAACAGCCCAAAACACTGCCCAGTACGCAAAAAACAGCCCCAAAACCTCAAAAAATGGGCCCAAAACCCCAAAAACGGGCCCAAAACCCCAAAAACGGGCCCAAAACCACAGAGCAGAAACCCAAAACAGAACCCCAAAACACAGCCTGAAACCCAAAAAAAACCAGCCCAAAACACTGCCCAGTACCCAAAAAACAGCCCCAAAACCCCAAAAAACAGCCCCAAAACCCCAAAAACGGGCCCAAAACCCCAAAAACGGGCCCAAAACCACAGAGCAGAAACCCAAAACAGAACCCCAAAACACAGCCTGAAACCCAAAAAAAATCAGCCCAAAAAACAGCCCCAAAACCTCAAAAAACAGCCCCAAAACCCCAAAAACAGCCCCAAACCCCAAAAACGGGCCCAAAACCACAGAGCAGAAACCCAAAACAGAACCCCAAAACACAGCCTGAAACCCAAAAAAAATCAGCCCAAAAAACAGCCCCAAAACCCCAAAAAACAGCCCCAAAACCCCAAAAACGGGCCCAAAACCCCAAAAATGGGCCCAAAACCCCAAAAACAGCCCCAAAACCCCCAAAAACAGCCCCAAAACCCCAAAAACAGGCCCAAAACCACAGAGCAGAAACCCAAAACACAGCCCAAACAAGTCTCCAAGTCCCAAATAACCCCGTCCCAAACAATCCCCCCAAATCCCAAAAAAGCCCTGTCCCACATATCCCAAAATAACCCCATCACAAATAACCCCCCAAATTCTAAATAACCCCCCCTACACCCCAAAATCCCATCCCACATCCCAAATAACCCCCCCAAATCACCCCCCTGCATCCCAAATAACCCCACACATCCCAAATCACCTCCCCATCCCAAAAGAACCCCCCAAATCCCGAATAACCCTTCTGCATCCCAAATCCCGAACAACCCCCCCAAATCCCAAATGACCGCCAC